>NC_041388.1:399299110-399319318 GCF_002162155.2 Triticum dicoccoides | reverse complement strand
GCGGCGGGTGGCGGCGCGGCGGGAGTGGCGCGGGGCGGCGGCGGCGCGGCGGCGGTGCTAGGGTTAGGGTTTGGGCGGGGCGCGGCTTGGGCTGTTCCCGGGCCTCGGGCGGCGCTACTTAAAGCCCCGGCCAGGAGGAGTCCTGGTCGGTTACGGCCCAGAGTCGGGTCGGACCCTTTTTTGTTTTTTTAAATAATTACGCTCAGAAAAAAACAAAAGGAATACTAAACAGACTCCAAAAATCCCGAGATAAATTTTCCCCGGCTTCTAAAATCAAGCTGCATAGGATGAACATTTATTTGGGGCCTAAATGTAATTTTGAAAAACGCGCATTTTCCTAAATCAAATAAAATAGCAAATAAAACCAAAATAAAATGTTATTTGATTTTTTATTAAATCCTCAATATTTCTTTACTTTGGGAAAGTCATTTTATTCCCTCTCTCATATTTTGATAATAGAAATAATTGAAGATAAAATAAATAAAATCAAATGATCCTATTTTCAAAATTTGAGAGAACTCAAATATGAAAATAACGATATCCCCAACTCTCTCCGAGGGTCCTTGAGTTGCGTTGAATTTCTAGGATCAACCAAAATGCAATAAATATGATATGCAAATGATGATCTAGTGTATAACATTCCAAATTGAAATTTGGGATGTTACACCTCTTTCTCTCTCTCACACAAGGCCCATGTTGGCCCATTAGTTCCCCCTCGGGGTTTCCGATAACCCCCGGCACTCTGATATTTATCTGGTGACCCCGGAACTCATCCGGTGTCCGAATAACATCGTCCAATATTTCAATCTTTATGTCTCGACCATTTCAAGACTCCTCATCATGTCCGTGATCACATCCGGGACTCCGAACTACCTTTGGTACATCAAAACACATAAACTCATAATACCGATCGTCATCGAACGTTAAGCATGCGGACCCTACGGGTTCGAGAACAATGTAGACATGACCGAGACTCATCTCCGGTCAATAACCAATAGCGGAACCTGGATGCCCATATTGGTTCCTACATATTCTACGAAGATCTTTATCGGTCAAACCGCATAAAAACATACGTTGTTCCCTTTGTCATTGGTATGTTACTTGCCCGAGATTCGATCGTCGGTATCTCAATACTGATACGTCTCCAACGTATCTATAATTTTTGATTGCTCCATGCTATATTATCTTCTGTTTTGGACATTATTGGGCTTTATTATCCACTTTTATATTATTTTTGGGACTAACCTATTAATCGGAGGCCCAACCCAGAATTGTTGTTTTTTGCCTATTTTAGGGTTTCGAAGAAAAGGAATATCAAACGGAGTCCAAAAGGAATGAAACCTTCGGGAACGTGATTTTTGGAGCGAACAAGATCCAGGAGACTTGGACCCTATGTCAAGCAACCAACAGGGAGGCCACGAGGTAGGGGGGCGCGCCTACCCCCCCCCCCTCAGGCATGCCCTGCACCCTCGTGGGCCCCCTGTTGCTCCACCGACGTACTTCTTCCTCCTATATATACCTACGTACCCCCAAACGATCAGATACGGAGCCAAAACCCTAATTCCACTGTTGTAACTTTCTGTATCCACGAGATCCCATCTTGGGGCCTGTTCCGGAGCTCCGCCGGAGGGGGCATCGACACGGAGGGCTTCTACATGAACACCATGGCTTCTCCGTGTTGGAAATATGCCCTAGAGGCAATAATAAAAGTATTATTATTATATTTCCTTGTTCATGATAATTGTCTTTTATTCATGCTATAACTGTATTATCCGGAAATCGTAATACACGTGTGAATACATAGACCACAATATGTCCCTAGTGAGCCTCTAGTTGACTAGCTCGTTGTGATCAACAGATAGTCATGGTTTCCTGGCTATGGACATTGGATGTCGTTGATAACGGGATCACATCATTAGGAGAATGATGTGATGGACAAGACCCAATCCTAAGACTAGCACAAAAGATCGTGTAGTTCATTTGCTAGAGCTTTGCCCATGTCAAGTATCTCTTCCTTCGACCATGAGAGCGTGTAACTCCTGGATACCGTAGGAGTGCTTTGGGTGTATCAAACGTCACAACGTAACTGGGTGACTATAAAGGTGCACTACAGGTATCTCCGAAAGTATCTATTGTTTTATGCGGATCGAGACTGGGATTTGTCACTCCGTGTAAACGGAGAGGTATCTCTGGGCCCACTCGGTAGGACATCATCATATGCGCAATGTGACCAAGGAGTTGATCACGGGATGATGTGTTACGGAACAAGTAAAGTGACTTGCCGGTAACGAGATTGAACAAGGTATTGGATACCGACGATCGAATCTCGGGAAAGTAACATACCGATAGACAAAGGGAATTGAATACGGGATTGATTAAGTCCTTGACATCGTGGTTCATCCGATGAGATCATCGTGGAACATGTCGGAGCCAACATGGGTATCCAGATCCCGCTGTTGGTTATTGACCGGAGAACGTCTCGGTCATGTCTACATGTCTCCCGAACCCGTAGGGTCTACACACTTAAGGTTCGATGACGCTAGGGTTATAAAGGAAGTTTGTATGTGGTTACCGAATGTTGTTCGGAGTCCCGGATGAGATCCCGGACGTCACGAGGAGTTCCGGAATGGTCCGGAGGTAAAGATTTATATATGGGAAGTCCTATTTTGGCCACTGGAAAATGTTCGGGATTTTTCGGTATTGTACCGGGAAGGTTCTAGAAGGTTCCGGAGTGGGGCCCACCTGCATGGGGGGACCCACATGAACGTGGGTAGTGGGGGAAAGGCCCCACACCCCTGGTCAAGGCGCACCAAGATCCCCCCTTAGAAGGAATAAGATCATATCCCAAAGGGATAAGATCAAGATCCCTAAAAAGGGGGGATAGCAATCGGTGGGGAAGGAAATGATGGGATTTCTTTCCTCCCACCTTTGCCAACGCCCCAATGGACTTGGAGGGCAAGAAACCAGCCCCCTCCACCCCTATATATAGTGGGGAGGTGCATGGGAGCTTCACCCTTGCCCCTGGCGCAGCCCTCCCTCTCCCAAGTGCTCCTCCTCTCTCGCGGTGCTTGGCGAAGCCCTGCAGGATTGCCACGCTCCTCCACCACCACCACGCCATTGTGCTGCTGCTGGACGGAGTCTTCCTCAACCTCTCCCTCTCTCCTTGCTGGATCAAGGCATGGGAGACGTCACCGGGCTGTACGTGTGTTGAACGCGGAGGTGCCGTCCGTTCGGCACTAGGATCTCCGGTGATTTGGATCACGACGAGTACGACTCCTTCAACCCCGTTCTCTTGAACGCTTCCGCTTAGCGATCTACAAGGGTATGTAGATGCATTCTCTTTCTACTCGTTGCTGGTCTCTCCATAGATAGATCTTGGTGACACGTAGGAAAATTTTGAATTTCTGCTACGTTCCCCAACAGTGGCATCATGAGCTAGGTCTATTGCGTAGATTCTTTGCACGAGTAGAACACAAAGTAGTTGTGGGCGTTGATGTTGTTCAATATGCTTACCGTTACTAGTCCAATCTTGTTTCGACGGTATTGTGGGATGAAGCGGCCCGGACCGACCTTACATGTACTCTTACGTGAGACAGGTTCCACCGATTGACATGCACTTGGTGCATAAGGTGGCTAGCGGGTGCCAGTCTCTCCCACTTTAGTCGGAACGGATTCGATGAAAAGGGTCCTTATGAAGGGTAAATAGCAATTGGCATATCACATTGTGGTCTTGCGTAGGTAAGAAACGTTCTTGCTAGAAACCCATAGCAGCCACGTAAAACATGCAACAACAATTAGAGGACGTCTAACTTGTTTTTGCAGGGTATGCTATGTGATGTGATATGGCCAAGAAGAATGTGATGAATGATATGTGATGTATGAGATTGATCATGTTCTTGTAATAGGATTCACGACTTGCATGTCGATGAGTATGACAACCGGCAGGAGCCATAGGAGTTGTCTTTATTTATTGTATGACCTGCGTGTCATTGAAGAACACCATGTAAACTACTTTACTTTATTGCTAAACGCGTTAGTCATAGAAGTAGAACTAGTCGTTGGCGTGACAACTTCATGAAGACACGATGATGGAGATCATGGTGTCGTGCCGGTGACGATGATGATCATGGAGCCCCGAAGATGAAGATCAAAAGGAGCAAAATGATATTGGCCATATCATGTCACTATTTGATTGCATGTGATGTTTATCATGTTTATGCATCTTGTTTGCTTAGGACGACGGTAGTAAATAAGATGATCCCTTACAAAATTTCAAGAAGTGTTCTCCCCTAACTGTGCACCGTTGCTACAGTTCGTCGCTTCTAAGCACCATGTGATGATCGGGTGTGATGGATTCTTACGTTCACATACAACGGGTGTAAGACAGTTTTACACAGCGAAAACACTTAGGGTTAACTTGACGAGCCTAGCATGTGCAGACATGGCCTCGGAACACGGAGACCGAAAGGTCGAGCATGAGTCGTATGGTAGATACGATCAACATGAAGATGTTCACCGATGATGACTAGTCCGTCTCACGTGATGATCGGACACGGCCTAGTTGACTCGGATCATGTGATCACTTAGATGACCAGAGGGATGTGTATCTAAGTGGGAGTTCATAAGATGAACTTAATTATCCTGAACATAGTCAAAAGACCTTTTGCAAATTATGTCGTAAGCTCGCGCTTTAGTTCCACTGTTTAGATATGTTCCTAGAGAAAATATAGTTGAAAGTTGATAGTAGCGATTATGCGATCAGTAGAAAGCTTATGTCCTTAATGCACCGCTCAGTGTGCTGAACCCCAACGTCGTTTGTCGATGTTGCGAACATCGGACATACACGTTTTGATAACTACGTGATAGTTCAATTAAATGGTTTAAGTAGAGGCACCAAAGACGTTTTCGAAACGTCGCGGAACATATGAGATGTTTCGAGGGCTGAAATTGGGATTTCAGGCTCGTGCCCACGTCAAGAGGTATAAGACCTCCGACGATTTTCTTAGCCTGCAAACTAAGGGAGAAAAGCTCAATCGTTGAGCTTGTGCTCAGATTGTCTGAGCACAACAATCACTTGAATCGAGTGGGAGTTGATCCTCCAGATGAGATAGTGATGTTTTCCCAAAGTCATTGCCACCAAGCTGCTAGAGCTTCGTGATTAACTATAACATATCAGGGATAGATATGATGATCCTTGAAATATTCATGATGTTTGACACCGCGGAAGTAGAAATCAAGAAGGAGCATCAATTGTTGATGGTTGGTGAAACCACTAGTTTCAAGAAGGGCAAGGGAACAAAGGGATACTTCATGAAACGGCAATTCAGCTGCTGCTCTAGTGAAGAAACCCAAGGTTGAACCCAAACCCGAGACTAAGTGCTTCTGTAATAAGGGGAACAACCACTGGAGCAGCATTACCCTAGATACTTGGTAGATGAGAAGGCTGGCAAGGTCGATAGAAGTATATTGGATATACATTATGTTAATGTGTACTTTACTAGTACTCCTAGTAGCACCAGGGTATTGGATACCGTTCGGTTGCTAAGTGTTAGTAACTCGAAATAAAAGCTACGGAATAAACGGAGACTAGCTAAAGGTGAGCTGACGATATATGTTGGAAGTGTTTCCAAGGTTGATATGATCAAGCATCGCACGCTCCCTCTACCACCGAGATTGGTGTTTGCGTTGAGCATAGACATGATTGGATTATGTCTATCGCAATACGGTTATTCATTTAAGGAGAATAATGGTTACTCTATTTTTGAATAATACCTTCAATGGTCTTGCACCTAAAGGGATGGTTTATTGAATCTCGGTCGTAGTGATACACATTTTCATGCCAAAAGATATAAGATAGTAATGATAGTACCACTTACTTGTGGCACTGCCATGTAAGTCATAATGGTATAAAACGCATGAAGAAGCTCCATGTTGATGGATCTTTGGACTCACTCGTTTTTGAAAAGTTTGAGACATGCGAACCATGTCTATTGGTGTATATGCATGAAGAAACTCCATGCAAATGGATCGTTCGGACTCACTTGATTTTGAATCACTTGAGATATGCAAATCATACCACATGGGCAAGATGACTGAAAAGCCTCATTTTCAGTAAGATGGAACAAGATAGCAACTTGTTGGAAGTAACACATTTTGATGTGTGCAGTCGAATGAGTGCTGAGGCATGCAGTGAATATCATTATGTTCTTACTTCACAGATGGTTCGAGTAAATGTTGAGTATATTTACTTGATGAAACACAAGTCTGAATTATTGAATGGTTCAAGTAATTTCAGAGTGAAGTAGCAGAACATTGTGACAAGAGGATAAAATGTCTATGATATGATCATAGAGATGAATATCTGAGTTACGAGTTTTGGCACACAATTAAGACATTGTGGAAATTGTTTCGCAATTAATACCGCCTGGAACACCATAATGTGATGGTGTGTCCGAACATCATAGTTGCACCCTATTGGATATGGTGCGTACCATGATGTCTCTTATCGAATTACCACTATCCTTCATGGGTTAGGCATTAGAGACAACCACATTCACTTTAAATAGGGCACCACGTAATTCCGATGAGATGACACCGTATGAATTATGGTTTAGAGAAACCTAAGTTGTCGTTTCTTAAAAGTTTGGGGCTGCGACGCTTATATGAAAAAGTTTCAGGTTGATAAGCTCGAACCCAAAGCGGATAAAATGCATCTTCATAGGAAACCCAAAATAGTTGGGTATACCTCCTAATTCAGATCCGAAAGCAATATGGATTGTTTCTAGAATCGGGTCCTTTCTCGAGGAAAAGTTTCTCTCGAAAGAATTGAGTGGGAGGATGGTGGAGACTTGATGAGGTTATTGAACCGTCTCTTCAACTAGTGTGTGACAGGTCACAGGGAGTTGTTCCTGTGGCACCTACACCAATTGAAGTGGAAGCTTATGATATTGATCATGAAACTTCGGATCAAGTCACTCCCAAACCTCGTAGGATGACAAGGATGCGTACTACTTCAGAGTGGTACGTAATCCTGTCTTGAAGGTCATGTTGCTAGACAACAATGAACCTACAAGCTATGGAGAAGCGATGGTGGGCCCGGATTCCGATAAATGGCTTGAGGCCATAAAATCCGAGAGAGGATCCATGTATGAAAACAAAGTGTAGACTTTGGCAGAACGGCTCGATGGTCGTAAGGCTAATGAGTACAGATGGATTTCAAAAGGAAGACGGACAATGATGGTAAATGTCACCATTAAGAAAGCTCGACTTGTCGTTAAGATGTTTTCCGACAAGTTCAAGGAGTTGACTACGATGAGATTTTCTCACTCGTAGCGATGCTAAGAGTCTGTTGGAATTATATTAGCGATTACTGCATTATTTATGAAATCTTGCAGATAGGATGTCAAAACATTGTTTCCTCGACGATTTTAATGAGGAAAGGTTGTATGTGATACAACCGGAAGGTTTTGTCAATCCCTAAAGATGCTAATAAGTATGCAAAGCTCCAACAATCCTTCTAAGGACTGGAGTGAGCATCTCGTAGTTGGAATGTATGCGTTGATGATGATCAAAAATTTTGGGTTTGTACAAAGTTTATGAGAAACTTGTATTTCCAAAGAAGTGAGTGGGAGCACTATAGAATTTCTGATGAGTATATGTTGTTGACATATTGTTGATCAGAAATGACGTAGAATTTCTGGAAAGCATATAGGGTTATTTTGAAAGTGTTTTTCAATGGAAAGCCTGGATTAAGCTACTTGAACATTGAGCATCAAGATCTATAAGGATAGATCAAAATGCTTAATAATACTTTCAAATGAGCACATACCTTGACATGATCTTGAAGGTGTTCAAGATGGACCAGTCAAAGAAGGAGTTCTTGCCTGAGTTGTAAGGTACGAAGTTAAGACTTAAAGCTCGACCACGGCAGAATAGAGAGAAAGGACGAAGGTCGTCCCCTATGCTTAAGACGTAGGCTCTTCAGTATGCTATGCTGTGTACCGCACCTGAAGTGTGCCTTGCCATGAGTCAGTCAAGGGGTACAAGAGTGATCCAAGAATGGCTCACAGGACAGCGGTCAAAGTTATCCTTAGTAACTAGTGGACTAAGGAATTTTCTCGATTATGGAGGTGGTAAAAGAGTTCGTCGTAAAGGTTACGACGACGCAAGCTTGACACCTATCCGGATAGCTCTGAGTAGAGAGACCGGATACATATAATGGAGCAATAATTTAGAATAGCTCCAAGTAGAACAGTTGTTTGGAATAGCTCCAAATAGAGCGTGGTAGCTGCATCTAGGAGATGGCATAGAGATTTGTAAAGCACACACGGATCTGAAAGGTTCAGACCCGTTGACTAAAACCTCTCTCACAAGCAACATGATCAAACATAAAACTCATTGAGTGTTAATCACATAGTGATGTGAACTAGACTACTGACTCTAGTAAACTCTTGGGTATTAGTCACATGGCGATGTGACCTGTGAGTGTTAATCACATGGCGATGTGAACTAGATTATTGACTCTAGTGCAAGTGGGAGACTGTTGGAAATATGCCCTAGAGGCAATAATAAAAGTATTATTATTATATTTCCTTGTTCATGATAATTGTCTTTTATTCATGCTATAACTGTATTATCTAGAAATCATAATACACGTGTGAATACATAGACCACAATATGTCCCTAGTGAGCCTCTAGTTGACTAGCTCGTTGTGATCAACAGATAGTCATGGTTTCCTGGCTATGGACATTGGATGTCGTTGATAACGGGATCACATCATTAGGAGAATGATGTGATGGACAAGACCCAATCCTAAGACTAGCACAAAAGATCGTGTATTTCATTTGCTAGAGCTTTGCCCATGTCAAGTATCTCTTCCTTCGACCATGAGAGCGTGTAACTCCTGGATACCATAGGAGTGCTTTGGGTGTATCAAACGTCACAACGTAACTGGGTGACTATAAAGGTGCACTACAGGTATATCCGAAAGTATCTATTGTTTTATGCGGATCGAGACTGGGATTTGTCACTCCGTGTAAACGGAGAGGTATCTCTGGGCCCACTCGGTAGGACATCATCATATGCGCAATGTGACCAAGGAGTTGATCACGGGATGATGTGTTACGGAACGAGTAAAGTGACTTGCCGGTAACGAGATTGAACAAGGTATTGGATACCGACGATCGAATCTCGGGCAAGTAACATACCGATAGACAAAGGGAATTGAATACGGGATTGATTAAGTCCTTGACATCGTGGTTCATCCGATGAGATCATCGTGGAACATGTGGGAGCCAACATGGGTATCCAGATCCCACTGTTGGTTATTGACCGGAGAACGTCTCGATCATGTCTACATGTCTCCCGAACCCGTAGGGTCTACACACTTAAGGTTCGATGACGCTAGGGTTATAAAGGAAGTTTGTATGTGGTTACCAAATGTTGTTCGGAGTCCCGGATGAGATCACGGACGTCACGAGGAGTTCCGGAATGGTCCGGAGGTAAAGATTTATATATGGGAAGTCCTATTTTGGCCACTGGAAAATGTTCGGGATTTTTCGGTATTGTACCGGGAAGGTTCTAGAAGGTTCCGGAGTGGGTCCCACCTGCATGGGGGGACCCACATGAACGTGGGTAGTGGGGGAAAGGCCCCACACCCCTGGTTAAGGCGCACCAAGATCCCCCCTTAGAAGGAATAAGATCATATCCCAAAGGGATAAGATCAAGATCCCTAAAAAGGGGGGATAGCAATCGGTGGGGAAGGAAATGATGGGATTTCTTTCCTCCCACCTTTGCCAACGCCCCAATGGACTTGGAGGGCAAGAAACCAGCCCCCTCCACCCCTATATATAGTGGGGAGGCGCATGGGAGCTTCACCCTTGCCCCTGGCGCAGCCCTCCCTCTCCCAAGTGCTCCTCCTCTCTCGCGGTGCTTGGCGAAGCCCTGCAGGATTGCCACGCTCCTCCACCACCACCACGCCGTTGTGCTGCTGCTGGACGGAGTCTTCCTCAACCTCTCCCTCTCTCCTTGCTAGATCAAGGCATGGGAGACGTCACCGGGCTGTACGTGTGTTGAACGCGGAGGTGCCGTCCGTTCGGCACTAGGATCTCCGGTGATTTGGATCACGACGAGTACGACTCCTTCAACCCCGTTCTCTTGAACGCTTCCGCTTAGCGATCTACAAGGGTATGTAGATGCATTCCCTTTCTACTCGTTGCTGGTCTCTCCATAGATAGATCTTGGTGACACGTAGGAAAATTTTGAATTTCTGCTACGTTCCCCAATACTCCGATGAAGTGTGAGTAGTTTACCTCAGACCTTCGGGTCCACAGTTATTAGCTAGATGGCTTCTTCTCTCTTTTTGGATCTCAATACAAAGTTCTCCCCCTCTCTTGTGGAGATCTATTTGATGTAATCTTCTTTTGCGGTGTGTTTGTTGAGATCGATGAATTGTGGGTTTATGATCAAGTTATATATGAACAATATTTGAATCTTCTTTGAATTCTTTTATGTATGATTGGTTATCTTTGCAAGTCTCTTCGAATTATCAATCAGTTTCGTTTGGCCTACTAGATTGATCTTTCTTGCAATGGGAGAAGTGCTTAGCTTTGGGTTCAATCTTGCAGTGTCCTTTCCTAGTAATAGTAGGGGCAGCAAGGCACGTATTGTATTGTTGCCATCGAGGATAACAAGATGTTTTTTATCATATTGCATGAATTTATCCCTCTACATCATGTCATCTTGCTTAAGGCGTTACTCTGTTCTTATGAACTTAATACTCTAGATGCATGTTAGATAGCGGTCGATGTGTGGAGTAATAGTAGTAGATGCAGGCATGAGTCGGTCTAATTGTCTTGGACATGATGCCTATATACATGATCATACCTAGATATTCTCATAACTATGCTCAATTCTGTCAATTGCTCAACAATAATTTGTCACCCACCGTAAAATACTTATGCTCTTGAGAGAAGCCACTAGTGAAACCTATGGCCCCCGGGTCTATCTTCATCATATTAATCTTCCAATACTTATTTATTTTAATTGCTTTTATTTTACTTTGCATCTTTATCATAAAAATACCAAAAATATTGTCTTATCATCTCTATCAGATCTCACTCTCGTAAGTGACCGTGTAGGGATTGACAACCCCTTATCGCGGTTGTTGTGAGGATTTATTTGTTTTGTGTAGGTGCAAGGGACTCGCGCGTAGCCTCCTACTGGATTGATACCTTGGTTCTCAAAAACTGAGGGAAATACTTACGCTACTTTGCTGCACCACCCTTTCCTCTTCAAGGGAAAACCAACACAAGCGCTTAAGAGGTAGCAAGAAGGATTTCTGGCGCCGTTGCCGGGGAGGTCTACGCAAAAGTCAACATACCAAGTACCCATCACAAACCCTTATCTCCCGCATTACATTATTTGCCATTTGCCTCTCGTTTTCCTCTCCCCCACTTCACCCTTACCGTTTTATTCGCCCTCTCTCTCTATCCTTCCTCTCTTTCTCTATTTGCCTTTTTTTGCCCGTTCCTCGTTTGCTTGTGTGTTGGATTGCTTGCTTGTCACGATGGCTCAAGATAACACTAAATTGTGTGATTTACTAATACCAACAACAATGATTTTATTAGCACTCCATTTGCTCCTCTTACCGATGTTGAATCTTGTGAAATTAATGTTGCATTGCTGAATCTTGTCATGAAAGATCCGTTTTCTGGCCTTCCTAGTGAAGATGCCGCTACCCATCTAAATAGCTTCATTGATTTGTGTGATATGCAAAAGAAGAAAGATGTTGACAATGATATTGTTAAATTGAAGATATTTCCTTTTTCGCTTAGAGATCGTGCTAAAGCTTGGTTTTCGTCTTTGCCTAAAAATAGTATTGATTCTTGGAATAAGTGCAAAGATGGTTTTATCTCTAAGTATTTTCCTCCCGCTAAGATTATCTCTCTTAGAAACGATATTATGAATTTTAAGAAACTTGATCATGAACATGTTGCACAAGCTTGGGAGAGGATGAAATTAATGATACGTAATTGCCCAACACATGGTTTGAATTTGTGGATGATTACACAAAATTTTTATGCCGGATTGAATTTTGCTTCTAGAAATCTTTTAGATTCGGCCACGGCAGGCACTTTTATGGAAATCACTTTAGGATAAGCTACTAAACTCCTAGATAATATTATGGTTAATTATTCTGAATGGCACACTGAAAGATCTACTAATAAAAAGGTGCATGCGATAGAAGAAATTAATGTTTTGAGTGGAAAGATGGATGAACTTATGAAATTATTTGCTAATAAGAGTGTTTCTTCTGATCCTAATGATATGCCTTTGTCTACTTTGATTGAGAATAATAATGAATCTATGGATGTGAATTTTGTTGGTAGGAATAATTTTGGTAACAACTCGTATAGAGGAAACTTTAATCCTAGGCCTTATCCTAGTAATTCCTCTAATAATTATGGTAATTCCTACAACAATTCTTATGGAAATTATAATAAGATGCCCTCTAATTTTGAATCCAATATTAAAGAATTTATTACTTTGCAAAGGAATTTCAATGCTTTGATTGAAGAGAAATTGCTTAAGATTGATGAGTTGGCTAGGAACGTTGATATAATTTCTCTTGATGTTGATTCTTTGAAACTTAGATCTATTACTCCTAAGCATGATATCAATGAGTCTCTCAAAGCCATGAGAATTTCCATTGATGAGTGCAAAGAAAGAACCGCTAGGATACATGCTAAGAAAGATTCCTTTATAAGAGCATGTTCTTCTAGTTTCCATGATAATAAAGATGAAGATCTAAAAGTTATTGATGCATCCCCTATCAAATCTTTGTTTTGCAATATGAATCTTGATAATGATGGGACTTAATATGATCCACCTTTACCTAGGAGGCGTTCCAAAAATTTGGAGTTTTTAGATCTTGATGCTAAATTTGATAAAAGTGGGATTGAAGAGATCAAAACTCTAGATGTTAATGAACCTACTATTTTGGATTTCAAGGAATTTAATTATGATAGCTGCTCTTTGATAGAATGTATTTCCTTGTTGCAATCCTTGTTAAATTCTCCTCATGCTTATAGTCAAATAAAGCTTTTACCAAACATATCTTTGATGCTTTGATGCAATCTTATGAAGAAAAACTTGAGTTTGAAGTTTCTATCCCTAGAAAACTTTATGCTGAGTGGGAACCAACTATTAAAATTAAAATTAAAGATAATGAATGCTATGCTTTGTGTGATTTGGGTTCTAGTGTTTCCACGATTCCAAAAACTTTGTGTGATTTGTTAGGTTTCCGTGATTTTAATGATTGCTCTTTAAACTTGCACCTTGCGGATTCCACTATTAAGAAACCTATGGGAATAATTAATGATGTTCTTATTGTTGCAAATAGGAATTATGTGCCCGTAGATTTTATCATTCTTGATATAGATTGCAATCCTTCATGTCCTATTATTCTTGGTAGACCTTTCCTTAGACGATTGGTGCAATTATTGATATGAAGGAAGGAAATATTAGATTCCAATTTCCGTTAAGGAAAGGCATGGAACACTTTCCTAGAAAGAAAATTAAATTACCTTATGAATCTATTATGAGAGCCACTTATGGATTGCCTACTAAAGATGGCAATACCTAGATCTATCCTTGCTTTTTATGCCTAGCTAGGGGCATTAAATGATAACGCTTGTTGGGAGGCAACCCAATTTTATTTTTATTCCTTGCTTTTTGCTCCTGTTTAGTAATAAATAATTTATCTAGCCTCTGTTTTGTTTTTGTTTTTGTGTTTAATTAGTGTTTGTGCCAAGTAGAACCGTTGGGAAGACTTGGGGAAAGTCTTGTTAATCTTGCTATAAAAAACAGAAACTTTAGCGCTCACGAGAACTGCTGCCATTTTTATTTGGGAAGTGATATTTTGTTAATTATTTTTGAAGATGATTAATAGATAAATTACTCACGTCCAGCAATTTATTTTATAATTTTTGGGGTTCCAGATCTTGCGCTAGCTACAGATTACTACAGATTGTTCTGTTTTTTGACAGATTCTGTTTTTCGTGTGTTGTTTGCTTACTTTGATGAATCTATGGCTATTAAAATAGTTTATAAACCATAGAGAAGTTGGAATACAGTAGGTTTAACACCAATATAAATAAATAATGAGTTAATTACAGTACCTTGAAGTGGTCTTTTGTTTTCCTTCGCTAATGGAGCTCACGAGATTTTCTACTTTGAGTTTTGTGTTCTGAAGTTTTCAAGTTTTGGGTAAGGATTTGATGGATTATGGAACAAGGAGTGGCAAGAGCCTAAGCTTGGGGATTGCCATGGCACCCCCAAGATAATCTAAGGACACCTAAAAGCCAAAGCTTGGGGATGCCCTGGAAGACATCCCCTCTTTCGTCTACTTCTATCGGTAACTTTACTTGGAGCTATATTTTTATTCACCACATGATATGTGTTTGCTTGGAGTGTCTTGTATGATTTGAGTATTTGCTTTTTAGTTTACCACAATCATCTTTTCTGTACACACCTTTTGAGAGAGACACACATGATTCAGAAATTATTAGAATACTCTATGTGCTTCACTTATATCTTTTGAGTTATATAGTTTTGCTCTAGTACTTCACTTATATCTTTTAGAGCACGATGGTGGATTTTTTTTATAGAAACTATTGATCTCTCATGCTTCACTTAGATTATTTTGAGATTCTTAAATAGCATGGTAATTTGCTTAAATAATCCTAATATGCAAGGTATACAAGATTAATAATAAAATCCTCTTATGAGTGTGTTGAATACTATGAGAAGTTTGATACTTGATAATTGTTTTGAGATATGGAGATGGTGATATTAGAGTCATGCTAGTTGAGTAGTTATGAATTTGAGAAATACTTGTGTTAAAGTTTTTGATTCCCGTAGCATGCACGTATGGTGAACCGTTATGTGATGAAGTCGGAGCATGATTTATTTATTGATTGTCTTCCTTATGAGTGGCGGTCGGGGACGAGCGATGCTCTTTTCCTACCAATCTATCCCCCAAGGAGCATGCGCGTAATACTTTGCTTTGATAACTTGTAGATTTTTGCAATAAGTATATGAGTTCTTTATGACTAATGTTGAGTCCATGGATCATACGCACTCTCACCCTTCCACCATTGCTAGCCTCTCTAATACCGCGCACCTTTCGCCGGTATCATACACCCACCATATATCTTCCTCAAAACAGCCACCATACCTACCTATCATGGCATTTCCATAGCCATTCCGAGATATATTGCCATGCAACTTTCCACCGTTCCGTTTACTATGACACACTCCATCATTGTCATATTGCTTTGCATGATCATGTAGTTGACATTGTATTTGTGGCAAAGCCACAGTTCGTAATTCTTTCATACATGTCACTCATGAGCCATTGCATATCCCGGTACACCGCCGGAGGCATTCATATAGAGTCATATCTTGTTCTAAGTATCGAGTTGTAATTGTTGAGTTGTAAGAAAATAAAAGTGTGATGATCATCATTATTAGAGCATTGTCCCAAGTGAGGAAAGGATGATGGAGACTATGATTCCCCCACAAGTCAGGATGAGACTCCGGACGAAAAATAAAATAAAAAGAGGCCAAAGAAACCCAAATAATAATAAAAAGAGGCCATAAAAAAGAGAAAAGGCCCAAATAAAAAAATATGAGAGAAAAAGAGAGAAGGGACAATGCTACTATCATTTTACCACACTTGTGCTTCAAAGTAGCACCATGATCTTCATGATAGAGAGTCTCCTTTGTTATCACTTTCATATACTAGTGGGAATTTTTCATTATAGAACTTGGCTTGCATATTCCAATGATGGGCTTCCTCAAAATGCCCTAGGTCTTCGTGAGCAAGCAAGTTGGATGCACACCCACTTAGTTTCTTTTTGAGCTTTCATATACTTATAGCTCTAGTGCATTCGTTGCATGGCAATCCCTACTCACTCACATTGATATCTATTGATGGGCATTTCCATAGCCCGTTGATACGCCTAGTTGATGTGAGACTATCTTCTCCTTTTTTGTCTTCTCCACAACCACCATTCTATTCCACCTACAGTGCTATATCCATGGCTCACGCTCATGTATTGCGTGAAGATTGAAAAAGTTTGAGAATGTCAAAAGTATGAAACAATTGCTTGGCTTGTCATCGGGGTTGTGCATGATTTAAATACTTTGTGTGGTGAAGATAGAGCATAGCCAGACTATATGATTTTTTAGGGATAACTTTCTTTGGCCACGTTATTTTGAAGAGACATAATTGCTTAGTTAGTATGCTTGAAGTATTATTATTTCTATGTCAATATTAAACTTTTGTATTAAATCTTTCAGATCTGAATATTCATACCACAATTAAGAAGAATTACATTGAAATTATGCCAAGTAGCATTCGACATAAAAAATTCTATTTTTATCATTTACCTACTCGAGGACGAGCAGGAATTAAGCTTGGGGATGCTTGATATGTCTCCAACGTATCTATAATTTTTGATTGCTCCATGCTATATTATCTTATGTTTTGGACATTATTGGGCTTTATTATCCACTTTTATATTATTTTTGGGACTAACCTATTAACCGGAGGCCCAGCCTAGAATTGCTGTTTTTTTGCCTATTTTAGGGTTTCGAAGAAAAGGAATATCAAACGGAGTCCAAACGGAATGGAACCTTCGGGAACGTGATTTTTGGAATGAACAAGATCCAGGAGACTTGGACCCTACGTCAAGCAACCAATAGGGAGGCCACGAGGTAGGGGGGCGTGCCTACCCCCCCCCCTAGGCGCGCCCTCCACCCTCTTGGGCCCCCTGTTGCTCCACCGACGTACTTCTTCCTCCTATATATACCTACGTACCCCCAAACGATCAGATACGGAGCCAAAACCCTAATTCCACCGCCGTAACTTTCTTTATCCACGAGATCCCATCTTGGGGCATGTTCCGGAGCTCCGCCGGAGGGGGCATCGATCACGAAGGGCTTCTATATCAACACCATAGCCTCTCCGATGAAGTGTGAGTAGTTTATCTATGAACAATATTTGAATCTTCTCTGAATTCTTTTATGTATGATTTATTATCTTTGCAAGTCTCTTCGAATTATCAGTTTGGTTTGGCCTACTAGATTGATCTTTCTTGCAATGAGAGAAGTGCTTAGCTTTGGGGTTCAATCTTGCGGTGTCCTTTCCCAGTGACAGTAGGGGCAACAAGGCACGTATTGTATTGTTGCCATCGAGGATAACAAGATGGTTTTTTTATCATATTGCATGAATTTATCCCTCTACATCATGTCATCTTTCTTAAGGCGTTACTCTATTCTTATGAACTTAATACTCTAGATGCATGCTGGATAGCGGTCGATGTGTGGAGTAATAGTAGTAGATGCAGGCAGGAGTCAGTCTACTTGTCTTGGACGTGATGCCTATATACATGATCATACCTAGATATTCTCATAATTATGCTCAATTCTGTCAATTGCTCAACAATAATTTGTCACCCACCGTAAAATACTTATGCTCTTGAGAGAAGCCACTATTGAAACCTATGGCCCCCGAGTCTATCTTCATCATATTAATCTTCCAATACTTAGTTATTTTAATTGCTTTTATTTTACTTTGCATCTTTATCATAAAAATACCAAAAATACCATCTTATCATATCTATCAGATCTCACTCTCGTAAGTGAACATGTAGGGATTGACAACCCCTTATTGCGTTGGTTGCGAGGATTTATTTGTTTTGTGTAGGTACGAGGGACTCGCGCGTAGCCTCCTACTGGATTGATACCTTGGTTCTAAAAAACCGAGGGAAATACTTATGCTACTTTGCTGCACCACCCTTTCCTCTTCAAGGGAAAACCAACACAAGTGCTCAAGAGGTAGCAAATACCTAGTTCAATCTCGTTACTGGCAAGTCTCTTTACTCGTTCCGTAATGCAACATCCCACAACTAACTCATTAGTCACATTGCTTGCAAGGCTTATAGTGATGTGCATTACTGAGAGGGCCCAGAGATACCCCTCTGATACATGGAGTGACAAATCCTAATCTTGATCTATGCCAACTCAACAAACACCATTGGAGACACCTGTAGAGCATCTTTATAGTCACCCAGTTACATTGTGACGTTTGATAGCACACTAAGTGTTCCTCCGGTATTCGGGAGTTGCATAATCTCATAGTCATAGGAACATGTATAAGTCATGAAGAAATCAATAGCAATAAACTAAACGATCATAGTGCTAAGGTAACGGATGGGTCAAGTCAATCACATCATTCTCTAATGATGTGATCCCGTACATCAAATGACAACTCATGTCTATGGTTAGGAAACTTAACCATCTTTGATTAATGAGCTAGTCAAGTAGAGGCATACTAGTGACACTCTGTTTGTCTATGTATTCACACATGTACTAAGTTTCGGATTAATACAATTATAGCATGAATAATAAACATTTATAATGATATAAGGAAATATAAATATCAACTTTATTATTGCCTCTAGGGCATATTTCCTTCAAATACTACATCATCCCTTCCACTTGAGGGGCCCAACAACTACTGTAGAAGTATCTTGCACATATACAATTGACAATTGTATTAGTTGTGTTGGGGACACAGGATACTATATGTATCTTGATAGCTGGGTTGTCTGAGAGGGACTTGTCGGTGTCAAAACCGGCGGATCTCGGGTAGGGGATCCCGAACTGTGCGTCTAGGCGGATGGTAACAGGAGGCAGGGGACACGAAGTTTTACCCAGGTTCGGGCCCTCTTGATGGAGGTAAAACCCTACGTCCTGCTTGATTAATATTGATGATATGGGTAGTACAAGAGTGGATCTACCACAAGATCAGAGAGGCTAAACCCTAGAAGCTAGCCTATGGTATGATTGTGTGTTGTCCTACGGACTAAAACCCTCCGGTTTATATAGACACCGGAGAGGGCTAGGGTTACACAAGGTCGGTTACAAAGGAGGAGATATACATATCCGTATTGCCTAGCTTGCCTTCCATGCCAAGTAGAGTCCCATCCGGACACGAGACGAAGTCTTCAATCTTGTATCTTCATAGTCTAACAGTCCGGCCAAAGAATATAGTCCAGCTGTCCGGAGACCCCCTAATCCAGGAATTCCTCAGTAGCCCCTGAACCAGGCTTCAATGACGATGAGTCCGGCGCGCAGTATTGTCTTCGGCATTGCAAGGTGGGTTCCTCCTCCGAATACATTACGAAAGAATTTGAATACAAGGATAGTGTCCGACCCTGCAAAATAAGTTTCCACATACTACCGTAGAGAGAATAATATTTCCACAAATCTAATCTGCTGACACATTTTGGCAACACGACATTATGCCATGGCCCGGTAATTATTCCAACCCTTTCCTTTAACTAGCCCCGCACATAACGCGAGGCAGTTTTTTGACACGCCTTGTCAAAGCAGAGATCGTGTTCCCCTTATTACGTGATTCTCATCAATACGGGCGTGGGTAACCCAACTGCGCCATCGGTTACGGCGCTTGGAGGATAGGCTAGTGGGGACACATAGTTTTGTCCGCCCATATAAAGGGATAAGGATTCACCTCTTCATCCACGCCTTCTTCCTCCTTTGCTCATCCACTTTCGCACACTCGAGCTCCAGTGCCCAAGTCCGCATTTCCCACCTCAACCTTCTCCAACCATGTCCGGAGTGGGAGGCAGGTGGATGGTCTCCTCCGTCACGGAGGGACACATCAAGAAGCTGAGGAGAGCCGGATACCTGCCCGACGACATCGCGCACCGGCTCCCAGATGAGGGGCAGCTCATCCCACCCCCAGGCCCCATGAGAGGGTAGTGTTCCTTACCCACTTCCTCCCCGGACTGGGATTCCCTCTCCACCCATTCGTTCGGGGGCTCATGTTATACTACGGCCTGGATTTCCACGATCTGGCCCCGAACTTCGTCCTCAATATTTCAGCGTTTATCGTCGTTTGCGAGGCCTTCCTCCGCATCAAGCCCCACTTTGGCTTATGGTTGAAGACCTTCAACGTCAAGCCGAAGGTAGTGAGCGGCCGCCAGGTGGAGTGCGAAGGCACCATGGTGGGCAAGATGCCCAACGTCACATGGCTCGAGGGTTCCTTCGTGGAGACCATAAAGGGGTGGCAATCGGGGTGGTTCTACATCACCGAGCCGCGTGACCTTAAATGG
>NC_041388.1:399269175-399298912 GCF_002162155.2 Triticum dicoccoides | reverse complement strand
CTCTCCTAGGGCAGTTTGGGAGATCTGACCGTACTCCAAATATGTATTCAGAACATGGTGAACAAGAAGCTCAAACTTGTCAACGTGGTCCAGGTCATGCTCATCCACCGGATCCTCCCGTGCCAACAACGGGCTTTCAACTTGTGGGATTTCGACCCAGCCCAGCACCGAACTCTGAACAGGCTCTTCGACACAACTCATGAAGAAGCCTGGAAGGTGCTATTCAAGAGTGTCGAGGTTCCCCCACCCACCTCCGAGGACCACGGATTCTGCGCGAAGCACCAAGCCCGGGCGGTAAGCTGTTTTACCTTTCACAGGATACTTGTTTTTCATAGTTTTGATTCTATGCGGGATCTAAGCTTCCGTACCTTTAACAGGACTGGCAGGAGACGACCGAACAGATCGACTGTCCGGCTCCTTTGCTCGAAGGCCCAGCAGACGCTCTCCTGGCGAAGATGCTGACTCCGGGTCCTTACACAGGGCCGGAAAAGACCAAGAAGGCCAAGGGAACCCGAAAGAGTTCCCGACGCCAGGCATCATCGGACTCACCGTCCGATGACTGCGGCACACTCCTCCCCCGAAGATGAGGAGGAAGAAGAAGATGCTCCCCCTCCAGGCGGGGGAGACAAGAAAAGGAAGGCCGCCCCAACTGGGGGGCCGATGGGTCCAAGAAGGGAAGGGCTCTCCTTCCGGACAGCTCCACCGCCGCCGCCGCCGCCGAAGACGAGTGGTTTCCCAGGGCCAAGCCCCTGGGGAGGTCGTAAGTATTCGGATACTAGAGTAACTCATAGCATTCCATTGTCGCACTGCTTTCCCTAACGCCAAATCATATGCTTTCCCTAACGCCGAATATGATTATGCAGGCCGCCACGAGCCCGTATCGATATATCGTCGGACGGCTCTCTGGGCTCGTCGGATATGGATAGCGATCCACTTCCAACCGCCACCTCCCCTTGCCCTGCGGACGACGCAGAGGTGTTGTCTCAAGAGGCACCGGGTCGAGGGGAGACAGTCCCGGAGGCGCCTCAAGGCGACCTTCCGGACTCCGGGAGCCGAGGGGACAAGGCCCCTGAGGCCCCTGAGTTCGGCCCTCAGCCGAACACCGCGCCGAACCTCCAGCGGTTCCGGACTTGGGCAGGCGGCCTCCTTCTAAGAGGGGCGAGACACCTGTGCCGGTGACCTCTGTCCATCCAGAGGCGCCGGACAATCTGCTGGAAGCGCTTCGCACTGCTTCCATCGACGAGGAGCACCATACTATTATGAGTGCGGTGGTCTAGAAGGTGCAGTCCGCCAAGAGCGGATTGACTGAAGCCTGTGCCAGCCTTCTAACAGGCTTTGAGGTAATTTTTTAGAATATAGGAAAAATATTACCGCATAGACAGTAGCCCCTGATGCTCTACTCGGTGTTCACAAAGAAAAGCCGAACAGAGGATCAAACAACATCGCGGGAGTCTAATATAAGTATGTCAATATGCATATGCAGGCTTCGCTGCTGGCATCTGCCACACTGACTACGGAGATCGCCGCACTGAAGCAGGACCTTAAAGTGTCCAAGGACGAGCTCGGCCTTGCCAAGAGGCAGCTCGAGGAGAACAAAGGTAAGTAATACCTAGTTTATGGATATGTATAAAAAGAATGCGATTGCGAAATGACAGGATCATCATGAATTTGCCAGGGGCCACGACCGAAGTGGCGACCCTAAGGCAAGCGCTGTCCGAGGCCGAAGATAAAGTGGCCAAGGAGCGCACCGAGCGGGAAAGGCAAGGGGCTCGGGTGGGCAAGGTGCGGCAAGAGCTCCAGGCTCTCGTGACGAAGCACGAGGCATTGGAGCCTGACTCGAAGACGCGAGAGTCCGAGCTTGCCGCGGCCCTCGAGAGCGCAGTGCCAAGGCCGAAGCCCAAAAGGCCCTCCAGGAGATTGACGCGATGAAGAAAATAGCGGCGGGTAAGGCATTCTATATGCAAAGCAAGCATGTGAAAGTAAATTACCTATTACTTACCCGAATCCAGAGCTCTCCAGGAGCATTCGCAGATTTGCCCTGCAGCATGTCGGATGCCGCGCAGTTTTACTAGGCCAAGGAGGGAAGCTCAACGGAGAAGTTGTTCTGGTCTCAGTATACTGGGACCGAACACCCGGTGCCTATGAGCGACCAGCTGAAGCAGCTGGTCGAGCTACACAAAGCGGCCGAACAGGTCATGAAGGTCTTTATAGTCCGGCTGTGGCCTGGCGACGCCCTTCCGAACAGCTACTTCGGCCTGGTGAGGCAGCTTGTGGACGCCTGCCCATGGCTGGAGGTCGTCAAGCGGTCTGTCTGCATCGAAGGTGCACGCCGGGCTTTCGCCCAGGTGAAGATGCAATGGGCCAAGCTAGACGCCGTGAAGCTGATCAAGGAGGGACCGCCGCAGGGCAAGGAGCATCGCACCCCCGAAATTTATTATGAGGGTGTCCTGAAGGGTGCCCGTCTTGTAGTGGACGAATGTTCAAAGGATGTAATATTTGAGTAAACTTGCTCGTGTGATCCTGTATGATGAAAACTTGTTTCATATGCGCTATGCAACGCTTGTTTGAATTTAAAATATTACCTTCTGTTTGGTTGTTTATCCAATCTAAGAGATGGCTAGTCCTCGGCTTCTGCTCCCATGCCGCGAGTGCTGGGGTGTTCAGGATAAACCTGAGCACTCTTGTTCCCATTGTTGGGTCCTTCGAGGGAGGTGCTCAGCACAGCGAACAAGGCAACCGGACTAATAATGCTTTATCACTCTCACTTAGCCATAGAATTCTATAATTTTAAATTTTGGCGAAGCCCCTGGTATTCGGAAGGCCGAATTCGGGGCGCGGTACACGCCTTTAAGCCGGACAGGACCGGCTCCTCGCTCTAAGCGGCATAAGTCTTTAGGGACTCGAAACCTCGCTGAACAGCGACCAGTCTCTCGCCTTATCATGATTGTCAGTTTTAGCTTTCTCTACTGAGGTGCTTAGCCCAGCAGAACTAGGGCACAATCGAAGTAGTTCTCCTAGCGCTACCTTAGCCGATAGAGCGGAACGTAAGGTACCAAAACATAGGAGCCGGGCAAACCCAACATTTGACCAAAGACATGATTCGGAGCTGATGCATATAATGCTATAAGTTCGGGGTGCCACACTTGTCAAAGTGTTCGGACTTCTCACACCATATTGTGGGGTACTTAAGCCCCTGGTGTGTTGGCCATACCAAAGTGTACGGTTGCAAGGCGTCATTAATGAACACATATATATAAAACAAGAATGCAATAATAGTCATAACGTTATGCGTTGTTTATTCAAAGAGGTGCGTTAAAGCAGAATGATACATATAGTGCGATAAGCAAAAAGTAGGACTATGTCCCTTCCAAGGGCAAGCTGAGGAATAATATTAAAGCAAATATTTCACTCGTTATCGTAATCCACCTGGGAGTTCCGTGGTGTGACGTAGCTTTCTGCCTCTCTTGGTTGCTGCATCATGTGTTCGGCAATCATGCTGCCGGACAAGGTTTCCAGAGATTAAAGTCCTGAAAGAGAAAAATAACAAAGCGGGAAGCCTCTAGTGGAGTTTAGGCCGCGTCTTGGAGCGTGCCATAGTTGTGCCCCCTTCCCACCTGTGCCCATGGTATTTTTAATGCGTAATTATGTACACGTGGCATGAATTTCGCCGTTTGGCTTGGGTCGGGGTGGGGGCCGCATTGCTACGCGAGCTCAGACCGTGCCAGGCGGTCTAGTTGCCGATTACTCCGAGCGCGTTTGAAGGTGTCCGGGTCTTGAAACGCCGAACTGGTGGATTGCCTTGAGAGGCTGCTTTGCGCTTCTGCTGCGAGGGCCGCAGTGTGCTCCTCCGTGCGGAGAGAGCGCTTTGTGTTTCCGTTAACTATGATGACCCCCCGGGGTCCTGGCATCTTGAGCTTGAGTTATGCATAATGCAGTACCGCATTGAATCTCGCAAATGCGGTTCTCCCGAGCAGTGCATGATAGCCACTGCGGAACGGGACTACATCGAAGATTAATTCTTCGCTTCAGAAGTTATCCGGGGATCCGAAGACCAATTCTAGTGTAATTGAGTCTGTGCAATGGGCCTCTACACCTGGAATGACGCCTTTAAAGGTCGTTTTTGTAGGTTTGATCCTTGAGGGGTCTATACCCATTTTGCGCACTGTGTCCTGGTAAAGCAGGTTCAGGCTGCTGCCGCTATCCATAAGGACTTGAGTGAGGTGAAATCCGTCAATGATTGGGTCTAAGACCAGTGCGGCGAATCCGCCGTGACGGATACTAGTGGGGTGGTCCCTGCGATCGAAGGTGATCGGGCAGGAGGACCATGGGTTGAACTTTGGGGCGACTGGCTCCAACGCATATACGTCCTTGAGCGCACGCTTCCGCTCCCTCTTGGGGATGTGGGTTGCGTATATCATGTTCACCGTTCGCACTTGTGGGGGGAACCTCTTCTGTCCTCCGGTGTTCGGCTGTCGGGGCTCCTCTTCGTCATCGCTGTGTGACCCCTTATCTTTATCTTCGGCAATTAACTTGCCGGCCTGCTTGAACACTCAACATTTCCTGTTGGTGTGGTTGGCTGGCTTGTCAGGGGTACCGTGTATTTGACACGAGCGATCGAGTATGCGGTCCAAACCGGCGGACAGTTCCAGGACTCCCTCAGTAGCCCCTGAACTAGGCTTCAATGACGATGAGTCCGGCGCGCAGTATTGTCTTCGGCATTGCAAGGCGGGTTCCTCCTCCGAATACATCACGGAAGAATTCGAACGCAAGGATAGTGTCCGACCCTGCAAAATAAGTTCCACATACCACCGTAGAGAGAATAATATTTCCACAAATCTAATCTGCTGACACGTTTCGGCAACACGACATTATGCCATGGCCCAGTAATTATTCGAACCGTTTTTCTTCAACCAGCTTCACACATAACGCGAGGCGGTTTCTTGACACGTCTTGTCAAAGCAGAGATCGTGTTCCCCTAATTACGGGATTCTCATCAATACGGTCGTGGGTAACCCAACCGTATCTAGGACTCCTAGATTATAGGCAAGTCCCAAACGGCTATGGAGAGGACGCTTGATATTCACCCTCTTTATAAAGGGACAAGGCTTTTACTTTTTCCCTCCCGTGCTCAATCGAATCCTTCCCCCGCCTCGAGTTCTAACACCCGAAGCCCAGGTCAGGTGCTCCGGACCTTCAATCATGTCCGAATTTAGCCTTCAAGGTCGGTGGATGCCCTCCTCCGTTACAAAAGAAGATATCAAGAAGTTGAGGGAGGCCAGATACCTAACCGCCGAGGTTTCGCATCGGCTGCCCGCCCGAGGGCAGGTCGTCCCTACTCCTGAACCCAACGAAGACGTCATGTTCATCTCCCACTTCCTCCGAGGTCTAGGCCTCACTCTGGATCCCTTCGTTAGGGGGTTGATGTTTTATTACGGGCTAGATTTCCACGATCTAGCCCCGGACTCCTTTCTCCACATCTCAGCATTTATTGTTGTATGTGAGGCTTTCCTCCGCATTACCCCTCACTTCGGCCTGTGGCTCAAGACCTTTGACGTGAAGCCGAAGATGGTCGAGGGGTAGCATGTAGCGTGCGGAGGCGCAGTAATAAGCAAGATCGCTGGAGCTCCATGGCCAAAGGGTTCTATTCCCGAGGTGTCCGGATTATGGCAACGGAAGTGGTTTTACATCACAGCTCCCAGAAGTGCCAAGTGCGCGAATGCCGGACTACTTTCAACCTACACCTCCCATGGATTTATAAGTGTGTAGTAATAATCACCCCTCCGGCCCCATGCATTTGAGCCCCATCTTGTGTTTGTAATTTCATCAAAGCTCTCCTTGGCCGAGTTGGCATAGGAAACCAGCCGGAAGGTCATTGTTGTCATCAGCTCTTGGTTTTAGTCTTCCCCAAGCAAGATCGGTATTCGTTCCAATCTTTGGGATCTACGGCGTACCCTCCCGAACAAGCAATACACTGCACAAGCCTCTCCTTTTTTCTCTCTGACACAAAGCCAACATTGTCGCTGCCAGCGAGCTCTATGTAGATCTCCCTCGTTTTTATTCATCTTTCCTGACATCGGAATCGAGCCCAGGGTGAGCACCTCCTATGTCACACCGGCTTCCCCCCTCTTAGGTATCTCATTAGCGAGAGCTACGCTCCTCTACCTTGTTCACCGCCAGCCATGGCTGAGTCATCGCATCCGGTGACCATTTGGTCCGGGGGCCATCGTAGTTAGGCCGCTATCGAGCACACCGACTTCGAGGCTCGGTGCACCTCGGTGCTCCTCACAACCTCACTCATCAAGGGCATGGGAGTTTGGCTCGCCGGTGCAATGGCTTTCCATGGCCTCGATTATAGTGTCTTATGGCCCATACGTAATAGGGAGAGAGGTTTTTTTGGGGAGATTAATTATCAGTGTAGAAATGAAAACCCTAGGGCCCACATATATGACCCAATGATAGATGGGACCTACTTGCAGGGAATGAAGGCCACATCATGGCAACTCCGTATTTTGCACACAACCGCCACTACCTCCGAATACATATGGTGTGCGCTCATATGCCATATTGCGACCCTACTAAAGTTGCCCTTAGGGCATCTCCAATGCGGATTAGCAAACGAATCTCATAAAATGACTGTGGACAAGTCTGAACATGTCCTCGGACATCCGATAGGGAGGAGGCCATCCAACCATGTCCCCCAGATTACCCCTACTTGTCTGACCACCTCTCTTGGTCAAATATATCTAGATCGATAGCAATTCAATCATAGAACTAAATAGTTACAAACAAATGCAACCACTAGCAAAAGCACTAGATGCTTTATAAGGTTTATACATCTTTCGAACCCCAAAGAAAAATAATCGATCGTCAGAGCCAAATGCCTCAATTTTCAGCCTCCTTTACCCTCCTTTTGTGTAAAGCCTACGATTATGCTATCATGCTAGGAGTGAACAAACTTGGTGCATCGGGATCCGAGTCGTCGGCCTTGATGTACAAGACCGTTTGCTCCTCCCACGATTGCTTGATCGGAAACTTCTGCTCCTTGAGCTCAATCTTCTTCTTTTGCAGTTTCATGAACATGCTAAACCTTTTGACCCTTTTTTCTCCTTGATCTATTGTGCTTGGTACATGCCTCGTTCTTAGCGATGATGCCCTTGAACTTGTTCATCATATTGGCCGCCACCCCTTCTCCTTCTAGTTCTCCCATTTCCTCCCTGTCGACCTAGCGACATGGGTGGTCGGTGCAATCTCTCATTTGGTTGGATCACCGCGTTCATCACTTGCTCCGGTGTCCATCTTGACAGAATTGGCAATGTTGCTCCACTTGCTCCATGCATTCAACTTGTACTAATAGTGCATCATCGTTAATGACTCGCCTTCGGTCTTCTGGCACAATGCGGGGGATAGAAAAGCAAGACAATGACATGATCAACAAGTTGCAACATAGAGCAACACGAAGCAAAAATTATGAGCTTGAGGAGTGGTGCGCCACTTGGCCACCAATTTTGTGTTTGTGTATACACACCACAAAACTTGTTGATAACCTCTTGAGTACTGCATTATGGGTGGCTTAGAGACTTTGATTGCGATCATGGGTCACTTCCTTGTCGTAGGGGCCATAGTGCTTTTGCTGATGGTAGAAATAAATATACACTTTGTCAGAAGCTAAGCCTTTTTACTCTGTGCCTTGAAGAGGATCAACACTTGCGCCCAACCACGCCAAACACAACAATTTATCCTCTTTGTTTGAGTAAAACCAACCCCGCTTGTTCTTTGCATCCGCATCGGCCACGCCTGACTGGTCGGTGTCTGTCAGCGTCTCTTGCTCCACCTGCGGTGAGTAGTAGTCATCGACTTGTCCATCTTTCTAGTTGTCACCGTTGTGGGTTGTGTTCATCACCGCCTCGTCGGTGTCCACCACCGAGCTTGGTAGAGGCATATCGCCAAATAGCGATCGGGCACCATCGGACGAGGGCTCCTCGGACCAAAACCATGACTGGACCAACACGGACAACTCTGTGAACAAATAGTCGCTATTGTGGTCGACGATGTACACTGGAGGGTGGCCTGAGGCGGAGGTGAAGGAGGCACCAGAGTGCCGCGGCGATTATTATGTGTCTGGCTAAGCGTTTAGATGGCTGGTGTAGCAGCGCGATGGCTTGTACCGGATAGTCGAGGTGGCAATTCCCCGGGCATAACTAGCACGTCAGTCTGATTTGGAGGAGGTGCTCCAGCCTAAGCGGCCACATACGCCTTCTTCTTCGCCCTCTCCTTCATGTGCCGCTCTTGCCGTTCCACGGATGTAGCCGCACGGCCGGGCTCTCGGTCCAGTGAGAAAAATAACCTCGTGATGCAGTGAGCCGAAGAACCTCGTGTTGGGCTCCGATGGACTCATTGCAGCGGCGGTGAACTGTGGAAGCAAAACGGGCTGGGGAACAACTATAGCAGCAGAGAGGATAGGATTTGGCGCCGAAACAATGGGGATTGTCAATTTTTCGAGGTTTGAGTGTCTTTTTTTGGTGGGATCAGGGTGTCGGGCACCGATGCGGCGGATGTCCAGACTCCCCTAGAGCTCCCCTGATTTGGTGTCATGCTGTGGGATTTCGAACGTCTAGACTCGTCCAGCCCATTTTGGTTACTTGCATTGGATGGCTAAAGTGTCTGAACCGTTCAGTCGGGACATTTACATGTGTTTTTGTGATTCACGTTGGAGATGTCCTTAGGAGTGTCAAAATAGTAAATTTGCCCTGTTTCTCACTCTGTCAAAATTGTGTGCATCCAATGAGCCCACACAATATTCATATCCATTCAATTGGAAAAGGTTTCATAACTTTAGAGCAAGTACAATAGGTCCTACTCAGCTGGCTGCAAGCTATTCCACGTCAACGTAATCCGACCTGTAGGGAAGAGAATGGATGAGGGAGAAAGGAGTGGGCGCTATGTATACAGCTCGACGGTAGCACAATAAACAAGAAACAAGAGTTTGCATGCAATATGTGTGATAGTTTTAGTCCGGCGTTTCTTCTCCCTTCGAATCGGTTGTGTTATTTCTACCTCTCTCCACATGCAAGCATTTAATGCTAGCCAGTCTACTACTCTAGTTAATCGATAGCCAATTTATTGTATGAATCTACTTTTAGAAATGTTTTAAATACATGGCACTATCATAGAGCCAGCAACATGCTGTTCTAATAACCAGAATAGTAGTAGGATGCACCGATCTCCATGAAGGGACCGGGGGTGGATTCTTCAGTGGTAAATACTTTCAACTTCAACTTTAGGTAACCTTGCGTTTTTTTTCCCGCACAGGTAGGTGTGCATATATACCGAGCAAATATGCAGGGGCTCATCACGTTGCCTGCAATACAGCATCGTTAGTGAAGCTTCTGCCTTTGCAGCACTGACAAGATGAGCATGCTCATGCCTTTCCCCCACGGTCTCGCCATGCCGGCACAGGCCCATCCAAGCTGGTGCGTACGAAGGCTCTCTTCCTCACACACATATGTACGCGATGTGATGAGCAAGCAGATGAAACGCAATCGTTTATGCATGCAGGTGCAGGAGCCGGGCTGCGACAAGAGCTGGGGGATGGGCCTGCAAGTCCACCGCGACAGCTCGTTTCGACAACACGGTGACGGAGATGCGGGCGCAAGAGCAGGCGGAGGCCGAGGTGGCGCGGACTCTGAACCTGAGCGGCTGGGTGGAGGAACAGCTGCTGCCGCTGCTCACCCCGGTGGAGGACGCGTGGCAGCCCAGCGACCTGCTCCCCTGCTTCTCCCTCTCTGCAGCTGGCCTCTCCGCCGAGCAGCAGCCGTCGATGATGATGACGAGGGAGGAGCTGCAGGACCAAGCCTCCAGTGTGCCGGACGACGTGCTGGTGTGCCTGGTGGGCAACATGGTAACGGAGGAGGCGCTGCCGACGTACATGTGCGTGGGAAACCGGGTGGTGGGCTGCAACGACGACACGGGCTGCAGCGACCTGCCCTGGGCGCGCTGGATCCGCGGATGGACGGCCGAGGAGAATCGCCACGGTGATCTCCTCAACCGCTACCTCTACCTCTCCGGACGTGTCGACATGCGCCAGATCGAGCGGACCGTCCACCACCTCCTCCGCAATGGCATGCAGATGCTCAGGCCGTCCAGCCCCTACCACAATGCCGTCTATGGTTCCTTCCAGGAGCGCGCAACCTTCATCTCCCACGCCCACACCGCCAAGCAAGCTGCGCGCCACGGCGACCGCTGCCTCGCCAAGATCTGCGGCGTCGTGGCCGCAGACGAGAAGCGCCACGAGACGGCCTACACCAAGGCGGCCGCCAAGTTCTTCGAGCTCGACCCGGACGGGATGGTGCGGGCGCTGGCCGCCGTGCTGCGGGACAAGATCACCATGCCCGGCCAGTTCATGACCGACGGCCGCGACGCCGACCTGTTCGAGCACTTCTCGGCGGTCGCGCAGCGCACCGGGGTGTACACGGCAAGGGACTACGGCGACATGGTGGAGCACTTCGTGCGGAGGTGGAAGGTGGCGGACCTCGGCGGGCGGCAGCTGTCCGGTGAGGGGCGGCGCGCGCAGGAGTACGTTTGCGGGCTGCCGCGCAAGATCCGGCGGGTGGAGGAGCTGGCCCACGACCGCGCGATCAAAGCCGCAAAAGACCCCGAGTTCGCAAGGTTCAGCTGGGTCTTCGACAGGCCAGTCTGCATCAGAGCCTGATTTAGCCGTCCATCTACCAAACTTCACCCCTAAAAATAGTACTCCAAGTTCATGAATAACGAGCAGCAACAGCGGCAGTATCCGGATCGTCGTTAAAATCAGTCTTAGAGTTTATGCAGTGTACTTGTACTGTATATGATTCTGTATGAAGTGATGGTAATGTATGTGTGAGGCAGTGCCAGTGCGTGCGTTTCTCTGCTTGCAAACTCAGCTAAATAATTAGCTTAATCTATGCAGTGTTGGTTTGCTCATGCTCCAGTGCTGAGATTTAAAATGGGTTTTGATAATGTCTTAGTGGACTCAGGTCTAACAAAGTCTCAACTTCATACCGCTGGATAAACGTGCATGGAGATGCGTGCTGGCTTGGGCGCTATTTTTTCTCGAGGGATGGTCTAGGCACTATTCTGATTATTATTTTTAGGCAAAAGCACTATTCTGTTTCTTTCAGGTTACGTCCGTGGGCGAGCGATTCGGACAGGTTTGCAGCAAAATGCTACACCTACATAGCTTTCTTTTTCGGAAATGTTAACGCCCACACGTGTGGGCATTAGCCAACTCACCCACACGTCTCCATCACCGTCCAGTAACTTCTGCACGAATCTTGGCACGAATTAGCTGATTTTGTATGCCACGTAGGACAACTCGTGTGTGTGGTGTGTGAGAGAGGTCGCCCACACATCCGTTTTACCATACGGAGTGGCCGGTGTGTGGGCGTTTAGCAGTTCGCGCCACACGCCACTTTGCACGCGCACACAAGGGCTAGTGTGTGGGCATTTGCCATCTCGCCCACACGTCCGTCTCCTCTCCCACACCCAAGCTGCTAGTTGCCATGTGTTTTCGCAGCGCACATGGCAACTGCCCCTAGTGTGCTTTATAAGCAGGTGGCTACTCTCTTTTTTTACCCGAGTTGCCATGTGTTTTTGCAGGGTACACGGCAACTGCCTAGTGTGCACGTAAGCAGATGGCAACTCTCTTTTACCGAGTTGCCATGTGTTTTTGCATGGTACATGGCAACTGCCCCAACGTGCACGTACATGGCAACTGCCCTAACGTGCACGTAAGCAGATGGCAACTCTTCCTTTTTACATGGCAACTGCCCTAGCATGCTTGTGAGCACATGACAACTCTCTCAACTGCCTAGTGTTAGTATGTGGCAACTCCTAAAATTATGAAATCATGGCAACTACATTAGATCAGACCATACATGGCAACTGCAGTTGAGCAACCATGGCAACTGCAGTTGTCCGACATGGCAATCGTAGTTCAGCGACATGGCAACTGCAGTTAAACGAACATGGACGAGGGTCTGGACCATGGCAACTGCGGGCGCACGGTGGGCGTCACGCGTGGCGTGCGGAACCAGGAGGGTACGAGGCCTGACATACGGGCGTGTGGGCGTTATCAACTTCGCCCACACACACGCATGTGAGATGGTTCGGGAGGGAAAAAAAGAGGTGTGTGGGCATTAGTTGTTTTGCCCACACGTAGATGTGTGGGGTGGTTGCTGTCCATGCCACACGAGGCGTGTGGCACAACTACCCGATACACCACACGTGTGGCAGTTATCGGGACCCTTCTTTTTTTGGGTGTTGTGTATATCTGGCCATCTGTTGGGCCGGGCCAGGCTTCGGGCCAGGCCTACTTGCCCGATGCAAAAAATCCAGTGAGGGATTTCTGGCCTAAGAGATTCTCGGGCGTCCGGTCTGTTAGTCATGGGTCAGATTGATGGGCTGTGAAGAACACGAAAACCGAAGATTGCATCCGTGTCCGGACGGGACTCTCCTTGGCGTGGAAGGCAAGCTTGGCGACCAAATATGTGGATTTCTTTCTTTCTAACCGACCTTATGTAACCCTAAATCCTTCCGGTGTCTATATAAACCGGAGGACTTAGTCCGAAGGGGAGATACTCATTATCATAGTCATGCAGGCTAGACTTCTAGGGTTTAGCCATTACGGTCTTGTGGTAGATCAAATCTTGTAATACTCATATTTATCAAGATCAATCAAGCAAGAAGTAGGGTATTACCTCCATAGAGAGGGCCCGAACCTGGGTAAACATTGTGTTCCCTGTCTCCTGTAACCATCGACCTTAGACGCACAGTTCGGGACCCCCTACCCAAGATCCGCCGGTTTTGACACCAACATTGGTGCTTTCATTGAGAGTTCCACTGTGCCGTCCTCAAAAAGGTTCGATGGCCCCCTTCAATCGTCAACAATGACGCTGTTCAAGCAGAAACCTTTCTCCCTGGACAAATCTTCGTATTCGGCGGCTTCGCACTGCGAGCCAACTCGTTTGGCCATCTGGAGAAGATCGATAGCTACGCCCCTGGCCATCAGGTCAGATTTGGGAGCTTGAACTACGTCGCGGACGTCCGCGGAGATTTGATCTTCGCCGGACTCGAGACCGCAGCGATCGCTCCTGATCACCTCGATGAACATGACCTAAATCTGTCATCGGGCCGCGTTCAGGAGATAGCTCATGTGACTACCCTGGCTTTAGATCCGGAGCACACTGCGCCATCCAAGGATTGGAGGTTCAACCCCACCACAGAGGCCACCAATTCCCCGACGTTGGAGCCGCACATGGATTTAACCTCACACAGTATTTGTGCCACCGAAACTCCGGACTCGTCTCCGGTCATAAATTCCGAACCATGTGAGCTTGCGGACGCCGAACTTGATCATTTATCGATCTTCGAATTCAACGCCGCAGACATCTTCCAGCACTCGCCTTTGGGCGATGTGCTAAACTCACTAAAGAGCATGTTCTTGGCGGGGGACTCACAGCCGAACTATGTTCGGTTCGAACTAGGGGCTGAGGATGGAGAATTTTGCTTTCCACCCGCCACCCACTTCATGGATACAGTCGAGGATTTAACCGACACGCTAGATTACGACTCCGAAGACATCGACGGTATGGACGACGATGCTGATGAGGAGCAAAATCAACATCCACCATTCACTGGACGCTCGACGGCCACTTCTTCGTATGATGTGTACATGGTGGACACACCCAAAGCAACCAACGACGATGACAAAGAAAATCCAGTTGAGAATAAACCTCCTGAGATACAGCAAAAACGCTGGCGTCATCGGCGCCGCTCCAAGTCACGTCGTTTCAAAGACAGCAATACTGGCACCGGAGAAAATAATACTCCGGATGATGCCGAAAACAATGAAGACCCCGTCGAGATAACCTTCGAACAGGAGGAACGGGAAAATGGGGAAGTTAGCCCTGATGAACAGGCCATACATGACGATTCGGAGGATGATAATTATCTTCCGCTCTCCAAAGATGAGGTAAGCCTCGGCGACGAGGATTTCATCGTGCCCGAGGAACCTCTCGAGCAGGAGCGCTTCAAGCGCATGCTAATAGCCACTACAAGGAGCCTAAAAAAGAAACAGCAGCAGCTTTAGGCTCACCAAGATCTACTCAATGACAGATGGACTAATGTCCTGGCAGCCGAAGAATATGGCCTCAATCTCCCAATCAGGAGTTACCCGAAGTGCAAACTGCTGGCCCAGTTTGATGAGGAGGCGCCAGAGCTCATACCTCACTCACGCAACATGGCTGATCGACCATAGCGCGGTCGGGACAATGCGGCATGAAGACCACAACTCGGTCGGGATAAAGCAGCAATTCAAGCCGAACAGCAACCTGCCCCACCGCCACGTAAAAACAGAAACAACACAGCTCGGGGTGATACATACAACTTTTGGCAGGACCTGGATAGTAAAGCAGGATATACCAGATCGATCTACGGATCGCGAGAAAGTACCACGACACGCGACGATGGCTATCTATTTGGACGTGACAAACCTAGTCACGCAGACCATTTGGACGAAAGTTCGAGTTTGCCAGGGGTACAAATGAAATGAAAATGAATTGATAAAACATTCCTAAAAAAATTCTGCCACTTATACTTTATGTTATGATATTCTAATCAGATTGGATGGCAAAGATTTCTCCGGGCCGAAAACTGCACACGGACTCCATCGGAGCTACGTCGCGATGCGGCCCGATATAGAGGCACTGCACACCCTCTTTGCTTCACTGATGGAGTAATGGATCACGAGTTCCCAGAAGGGTTTAAACCCGTAAATATTGAATCATACGACGGAACAACAGATCCCACGTTGTGAATTGAGGATTTTCTTCTCCATATCCATATGGCCCGCGGAGACGACCTTCATGCCATCAAATACCTCCCGTTAAAACTCAAAGGACCAGCTTGAAACTGGTTAAATAGTCTGCCTGAAAACTCAATTGGCAGCTGGGAGGAGTTGGAAGATGCCTTCCGCGATAACTTTCAAGGTACATATGTCCGACCATCAGATGCCGATGACATAAGTCACATTGTCCAGCTGCCCGGAGAGTCCGCGAGAAAGCTCTGGACTAGGTTCTTAGTTAAAAAGAACCAAATTGTCGACTGTCCAGACGCCGAAGTCCTCGCGGCCTTCAAACATAGCGTCCGGGACGAGTGGCTTGCCCGCCACCTCAGTCAGGAAAAACCAAAGTCTATGTCAGCCCTTATTGCTCTGATGACCTGCTTTTGCGCGGGAGAAGACAGTTGGCTCGCCCGTAGAGGCAATAGCGCAAACGATCCGGGCACCTCCAAAGTACGGGACGGTAATGGAAAGCCACGACGCAATAAAAACAAACGTCACAATAATAATGAGGGCACGCGGGACACAGCAGTCAACGCTGGATTGAGCGGCCCCACACCCGGCCAACGGAAAAAGCCATTTACGGCAAACAAAGACAGATCGTCCAATTTAGACAAAATATTGGATAGGCCCTGCCAGATTCATGGGCACCCCAATAAACAAGCCAATCACACCAACAAAAGTTGTTGGGTCTTCAAACAGGCCGGCAAGTTGAATGCCGAACACAAGGGGAAGAGGCCGCCCGGTGATACCAACCGAACAACGGGGGTCAGAAGCAGTTCCCCCCGAAGCAAAAATACTAAACATGGTATACGTGACACACACCCCTAAAGGTGAGCGCATGGAACACTCCCTCCGTACAGTAGATCATACTACGGCTACCTCAGCCGAACTACACAGCGGCCTTATCACGCCGCATACCACGTCGGCTATCACGCCGCCGGTCTCCATTCAACATGACCGATCAATGTCCATATTGGACTAGCAATTCGTCTTCCGCCGTTCTCCTAATATGCCTTCGAAGTGGGTACCGCGCGTACATAATTATGCACTTGAAATACCCTGGGCTCCGGCGGAAGCACAATACGGGTGTGCCTGCAACCCCCCTACTTTTCTAACTGCCCTTTTCCCTTTTTATTATCCCCTCCACAGGTAGCTCAAGGGCAGGTTACCCCGAGGACTCTACCAGAGTTCGGTTTTGAACAATCATCCAAGGGTTATTCCTGTCAAGGACTCCCTTAACTGAGGACAGGCGGCGCAGACGTGCGACAGGAGGTCCAAAATAACTTTTTGTAGACCGCGCTCTCTATTCCGAGCCTGTAAAGTGCCTTTTCCTCAGCCTTCGACCCCTGGCATGTCAAATAGCCAGGATTGCGGCTTTGTTATCTATATAATGATTGGCATATCACTCAGCTCCCAGTAAAAGTAACCGGTGTCCTGTATTGACTTTTTTCCTAATTGATCCGAATTTTTGCTCCTGTGGTTGTTTTACACACACCTCGGCATAACCTGCGAGGGGCTCGGTATGGGAACAAATGAGTTGCTGACAAGTCTGAACAGCTTTATAGCATACTTCAGCGTCGCGAGTTTGGCCTTATATGCATCAGCTCCGAATCATGTCTTGGGTCATTAGTTGGGTTGCCCGGCTCCTGTGCTTGCTACCCTATGTTCCGCTCTATCGGCTAGGGTAGTAAAGGGAGAACTACTGCGATTGTGCTTCCGGTTCATCTGGTCAAGCACCTCAGTAGAGAAAGACGAAAACTGACTGTCATGATGCGGCGAGAGATGGTCAACCACTCGACGACTTATCAGAATCTTTAGCGATTCTCTCCGTGTCATACGAAGGATTTTTTTCAGATCATGTGTACAACGCATCGTATTAAAAATAAGCCACGTACATACCAGGGGCTATATCGTAGACCCACCATAAAACTCCTATGGCTAAGTGAAAGTGTTAACGCCCTATAGTCTGATTGCCTGGCTTGCCGCATTGTCACCTCCTTCATGGACCAAGATGTTGGGTCAAGAGTGATCAAATGCTTTTGCGAACACCCCCGTACTTCCTACGAGGGGGCTGAAGCCGACGACTGGAAAACTTTCAGATTACATAAAAATGGCCGCACAGGAGGAATAAAAGCTTTCGAGAAAAACATAAAAATAGATTAAATATAAAATTGTCTTTTACAATTCCCATACACCTCACTAGAATATTATGTCTTTCAAGCATTGACCCTCTATCAAGCAGGCAGCCTCTAAGACGTCCCCAAAATAATGCTCTGGTGCGTGATGGTCATTGCCCTTGGGTGGACTCTTCGCCGCAACATCGATGGCCTTCATCTTCCCCTAGTATGTCTTGACACGGGCACAGGCCATCCGTGCACCCTTAATGCAGGTCGACCACTTAACAACATCGATACGCGGCGCCGCATCAACAAGCTGCTGCACCAAGCCGAAGTAGCTATTCGGAATAGGCTCAGTCGGCCACAGCCGGATTATGACGTTCTTCATGGCAGCGCCGGATATCCTATGAAGCTTGGCCCATTGGGACATCTGTTCATTCAGCAATAGATGGCACTTCGATGCGCCAAATTGTGACCAAAAAAGCTTCTCCATTGCATATCCCACTCGCGCTTGGTAAAACTGCACCGCATCGGAAAAACTCTTCGGCAAGTCTAAAAACTCGTCTGGAGAACTCCACATTTGGTTCAACTGAGCATAGTTCGGATCGCCGAACTTAGTCTGTAGCAAAAAGGGCTTACCAGCTGCAATCTCCCTAGCTTGCCGGATCTCCTCACGGGCTGCTCTAGATTCGGACCGCGCTTCTTTCGCCTCTCGCAAGGCCTTGTCAAGCTCAGACGTTTTGGCTTTATTATCCTTCTCTAGGAATTCATAGAGGCTAGTAGCATTTTTCAGTTCGAGCACCACCGTGGATATTTTCTCCTCGTCTTGGTGCCGAGCAGCTTGTTCGGCCTTCAACTCGGCCGATGTCGGCGGGAATGACACCTATGGGATCACTGGGATCCCTTCTACGGTCGGCAGGCGCGGGGTCGTGAGAAGAGCAAGTTTAGGAGCTAGCACTCGGATCGTTTACCCAGGTTCTGGCCGTGAGGATGCGTAAAACCCTAGTCCTGCTTTGGTGGATGTATTGAGTGTTCTTGAGCTTCTTGAACTAGCTACGGTGGTTGTGCTGTTCCAAAAAGGCGAATCCCTCTCCTGGTCGCCTCGGGCCTCCTTTTATAGAAAAAAGGGGTTGCCACAGTGGCACACAGGAGGTGGAAAGGCCTACAGTGTGCGAGCTTATCGCACTGCGTTACGGGACAAAGCGCATTAAATGCGCTACGTAGGTGTCCATTAGCTTTATCAGGGACGAGAACGAGGCCCGTCCTGTCCGTCGCCACTCCGCCTCGCTTCGACACACGCCCAGGCTAGCGGGGCATGCAGCGCCATGTAGGCAGGCAAGCAGCTGAAGTGGCGCGGTGGTAGGGCCTTCATGAAGATCTGCATGCCGCCGCACAGGTACTTGCTGATTTGGCCTGGAAGCTGCATGTTGCCACGCAGGTGCCTACCCAGCTGGTTGGGCTGGCAGCTGCATGCGAACGGCGGCGGAGTCTTGGCTGGCGTGGGCCTGGCAGTGGCCCTGCTGACGCCCTTGGCAAGGGTCTTGCCGTGGCATTGTTGTCATCCCCGGCAAGAGTCTTGCCGGGGGTCTTGTGGATTTCCTCGGCTAGGATCTTGCCAAGGGTCGCCGTCTTCTGGTCCTCATCTGAACTCATATGTCTATGGTCTCGACAAATATCTGCAACCACCTCGGAGGTGCCTCCCGAGCCCTGGTCCCACATAGTTGTTGACAGCATTCAGAACCTTTGGGATCAAGGATGGCTCGCTCTGCTGGCGTTGGGCAAGTTGCCCCGGCAAGGCTCTTGCCGGGGCTGCGGGGGGGAGGGGGGGCTCCTCAACAAGGATCTTGCCGAGGAAGCCCACCTCGCCCTCTTGCCCTCTTGCCTTCTGGTCTTGGCGTCGCCTTGGTTGTCTTGTGCTTCGGCTTCTCTCCGGCTTCCCTCCTTTGCCCTGCCAAGTGTGGCTGCGGTGCGTGGCTCTGACTGCCCGTGCACAAGTAAAGTGGTCAAAAGGAGAGCCCCTACTTTTGTACACCGACAGGAGCCCCCGGGCCTGGGCCACACATAAGCACAATGCGTTGTTGGGCTAGGCCCAGAACGGTGCGCGGGCAGGTGGGGCGGGTTTTACCATAGTAACTTCTCACCCGCTGCACTTCCCCATGACCCGCGTTGAATGCGCGACGTGGAGGGTCGTGCGTGACGTGGGGGTCATGCGTGGGCGGTTCCCGCACGCATGCGTCCCATCGTGGTTAATGGGAGAGGAGGCGGCCCGTGCCTTCCCCATAAAAAGAGGAATAACCGCGGGCGCGCTGCTCACTTTACCCCCTGCATCTCCAATCTCGGAACCGCTGCCCCCTTCTCCTTCCTTCACAAGCTTTTGCCTCTTCTTGCCGCTGCTGCGTCTTTGCTGTCCTCCGCCCCTCGCCTCTCGCAGCCGCCATGGCCCCCAAAACCAACAAGGGCAAAGGGATGGCCAAGGACGCCAGAGCGACGAAGCCATCGGAGAGTGAGTTGGCGGCGCGGCGGACGCAACTCGCCTACTTCCCCTCGAAGGTCGATGTGTTCGATCTTTGGGACATCTTCAAGCCCCTATGGGGGTGCAAGACGAGGGGGGAGATGGCGGGGCATCCAGCCACGCGTGTCATCCCCGCCAATTGCGCCGAGGCCGCCCCGATCGGTACCCGTTTTTCGTCGAATACTTCTCTTGCGGCCTCTTTCCCCCTTTCTTTGATTTCTTCAATGATGTCATGCACACATTTGGCTTCCACCTTCTGGATTTTACTCCAAATGTCGTGTCGTGCATGGCTCTTTTTGCCCACCTCTATGAGGGCTTCGTTGGAGTCATCCCCAACACGACGCTCTTCCGCCATTACTTTTACCCTCGCATCAAGGGGAAGGCGCCATCTCTGGTTGCGTCACCTGGATCCCGAGGTCCAAGGGGACGTATCCAGAGGGCGCCCAGAAGGAGAGGTGGGAAGAATGGCGGGGCAGGTGGTGTTGGATCGAGGAGGACGACCCACAGGAGTTCTGTCGGGTTCGCTAGGCACCGCCATTTCGCAGGCCCGACTGGGGCGACGCCGACGCCCAGGACGACAAGCTCAAACCCGCCATCACCCGGATTCTTCACCTCACCGAGGTTGGGCTCACCCTTGCGATGATCGGGGCGGATTTCATCCGCCGCCGAATCGCTCCGCTGCATAACAAGGGGAGGCCGGCCTGGCTCTTCACGAATGCGGCCGATATCATGAGGCTTCGCCCCGGGCTCGACCACAACTTCACGGTGTTGGCACATGCCCACTTCTGCCAGCGGCTCTTCCAGCTGGACGTGGGCCGCGACGGCAAGGCCGAGAGGTCCAACAAGGCCGCGAAGGCCGGCAAGGTCGCCAAGGGGCCCTTGTTCATGTTGCCAGCGGGGGTGGTCCCACTGAGCAATAACTCGTGCTGGGACGACATCATCGCCATGATGCCGGACTGCAACACACACGGCCCGGTCCCAAGTTGGGCCAAGCTGTCGGAGGAGCAGGTGCAGGACACTACCTGGAGGAGAAGTACATCGGTGACGAGCCGCGGCTTGTCCAAGACACCACCCAGGCGGAGCTGGACTACATCGCCACCAGGGCGGCGGAGGCGGAGCTCGCCAAGGAGGCCGGCAGCACCGACGGCGTGGAGGACAAGGCCATGGCGGCCGCAGAGGAGAAGGAGCTCGCCTAGTGGGCGGAGTCCGTCGGGGGGGCCAGCAGCGCCCGCACCGGGGCCCATCTTGTTGAGGATGACAACGATGAGCCGTCCGAGAAGAAAGCTAAAGCTGTCAAGCCCCCAGTCGCGGGGAAGGGGCGATTCCTGCGGCGGGCCAGCTCCGGCGAGCCGGTTCGGCCCGGCAGGGCCGTGCACCCCCGGCACGCTCAGGAGACGCCCGTGCGCCAAACAAGGGCCGTGGCGGCGAAGAAATTGGTGAAGGCCGTGGTGGTGGAGAAGAAAACATCTTCCTCTTCTTCATCCAAGTGTTCCCCAACTCCACCTGCTTCCCCTCCTCCACTTGCTTCCCCTCCTGCCACAGGCGATTACACGGAGGTCTTCTTTGACCTCGGGTCTCTCAGCCCGAGGAGGAAGAGGAAGGCAGAAGAAGAGGAGGTGGAGGACGAGTAAGTGCCGTTTCCTTTAGTCATCTCCAGCTCCTTTAACAGTGCTCCTTATCTTGACTTGTTTTCGTTTTGGCAGGGACACAGAGACATTGGCTCAGAGGATGAAGAGGGCCAGGTCTTCGGCAGGCGGCCAGCCCTCGGCGGGCACCTCTAAGGCACCACTGGTGGTGGTGAGTAGCCCGGACAGCAGCCCCCGGAGCAGCCCCCGGCGTAAGTTCGCCACTCGCCCTCGTCGATGTGTGCCAAGGGCATGATCCTTGGTGCTGACCTTGCCGTGATCGCAGGAGGAGGACAACGGCAGGGGGAGCCACTGAGGGCTACCCCCAACACGCCGCCTCCGTCAACCGCGCCGCCCTAAGGGGTGTCCCCGGCAAGGGCGCCAAGCACCGAGCCCACGCACACGGAGGAGGAGAAGGCAAGCTTGGGCACCGGTGGCCACACCTCGGCGCCTGATGTCGGCGGGAACGACACCGATGGGATCACTGGGATCCCTTCTACGGTCGGCGGGCGCGGGGTCGTGAGGAGAGCATGTTTAGGAGCTAAGCACACGGATCGTTTACCCAGGTTCAGGCCGCGAGGATGTGTAAAACCCTAGTCCTGCTTTGGTGGATGTATTGAGTGTTCTTGAGCTTCTTGAACTAGCTATGGTGGTTGTGCTGTTCCAAAAAGCCGAATCCCTCTCCTGGTCGCCTCGGGCCTCCTTTTATAGAAAAAGGGGTCGCCACAGTGCGTTAGCTTATCGCACAGGAGGTGGAAAGGCCTACAGTGCCTGAGCTTATCGCACTGCACTACGGGACAAAGCGTATTAAATGCGCTATGTAGGTGTCCATTAGCTTTATCGGGGACGGGAACGAGGCCCGTCCCATCCGTCGTCGCTCCGCCTAGCTTCGACACATGCCCAGGCTAGCGGTGCATGCAACGCCATGTAGGCAGGCAAGCAGCTGAGGTGGCGCGGTGGTAGGGCCTTCATGAAGATCTGCATGCCGCCACGCAGGTGCTTGCTGATTTGGCCTGGAAGCTGCACATTGCCACGCAGGTGCCTGCCCAGCTGGTTGGGCTGGCAGCTGCATGCGAACGGCGGAGTCTTGGCTGGTGCGGGCCTGGCAGTGGCCCTGCTGATGCCCTCGGCAAGGGTCTTGCCGGGGGCCCGGCAAGGGTCTTGCCGTGGCGTTGCTGTCGTCCCCGGCAAGAGTCTTGCCGGGGGTCTTGTGGATTTCCTCGGCTAGGATCCTGCCGAGGGTCGCCATCTTCTGGTCCTCATCTGAACTCATATGTCTATGGTCTCGACAAAGATCTGCATGCCACCTCGGAGGTGCCTCCCGAGCCCTAGTCCCACGTAGTTGTTGATGGTGTTCGGAACCTTTGGGCTCAAGGGTGGCTCGCTCCGCTGGCGTTGGGCAAGTTGCCCCGGCAAGGCTCTTGCCGGGGCTGGGGGGGCGCCTCGGCAAGGATCTTGCCGAGGGATCCCACCTCGCCCTCTTGCCCTCCTGCCTTCTGTTCTTGGCGTTGCCTCGGTTGTCTCGTGCTTCGGCTTCTCTCCGGCTTCCCTCCTCTGCCCTGCCAAGTGTGGCCACGGCGCGTGGCTCTGACTGCCCGTGCACAAGTAAAGGGGTCAAAAGGAGAGCCCCTACTTTTGTACACTGACAGCCGATGCCTTTTCGGCAGCCGCATTACTAAACCGGGCCTGCTCCTTGGCCCGGGCGAGCTCCGCCCGAAGAATCTCAACGGCGGCGGCACCATCTGCAGCCATGCATATTCCAGTATGCAACTTTCAGCGTCACGCTTATATTACAAACACGTATATGTAAGGATTGCTCCGAATACATACCTTGCGACTCGTCAAGACGCCTGTTAATAAGCGCGATATCATTATCCGCCTCATCAATCTTGTGTTGTAAATTCGCAACCTCTACAGTCCGGGCAGTTTCCGGCGAGGTCACAGCATGTGTTCCAATTAATCATATTATTTCCTGGGCATACCTTTTGATCCTCTGATCGTCTCCCTCGGGAAGCCAACCAGAGTCTCAGGGGCTACTATCTATACACAGGTCTATTCTTGAATAAAACACAATCGAACATATTACAATACAAACCTCGAAGCCTCTTAGCAGGCCCACGAAGGCCTCATTCAATCCGCTTTTTGCGGACAGGACCTTTTTGACCACCGTGCCCATCAAGGTACGATGTTCCTCTCAGACGGACGCCTGCCGCAGCATGTTCGTCAATATATCCGGCGCCTCTGGGTCTCCAGAGGCTGCTGTAGGAGTACGGCCTCCCTTTGAAGGGATCTGTTTATTCGTATCCAGCTATAGACCGGACTGTTCGGGGCCTTCATTGTTGGTCCCTGGACCCTGGGCCACCGATGTATCACCTTCGGGTGGTATCTTTGTCGTCCCTCTCACCACCTGTTGATCGGGGGAGACCCTCTGCGACGACACCTCGAAGTCGTCCGCCCTGTTGGGCGAGGAGACCGGTGGAGGCATCTCACTTTCCATCATCTCTGGGAGAAGATCCCCCGAGGAAGAGGATTGTTTACTGCATGTCGAACTGCAAAAAACATATATTCTAGACGTTACAAGAAAGGAACGGGACGTGTTTAAAACACTCTTGTTCACTTACGGTTCGGCCGGAAGCTTATACTCGTCACGGTACTGCGTGACGATGTTGTCCTCCAAGTCCAGGCCACCCGTTAGAGGCATCTTGCCTCTCTTAGGAGCCTTTTCCTCCCAATATTCGGAGGCGGCCCTTTTCTTTCCATGGAGGGAAGAGACGTTGACTTCCCCTTCATTTTTGTCTTCGGACGAGGGAATCTTGATTCCTCCAGACACAATGTCTGATACACCTTCGGGATGGAGGCCATCTTCGGTCGTCTCTGCCTTGCCCTCCTTCACAGGCATCTGGTATGTTGCCGGGGCCAGCATCCTTGTTAATACAGGATCCACTGAACCTTCGGGAAGGGGGTCCAAACACCTAATCAACTCCGCTTTCTTTATCCAGCCCTGGAAGGAGATAGTCTGCTCCGTAATGTATTACGACATACTTAAAAACAAAGTGTTCGGAAGCACAGTTCTTACCGGGGTATACGGACGATTGCAATCGAGGCATGTGTCCTCAGTGGTGTCCGGCCAATGTTTTCGTTTCCCAAAAAACAACTTCCACATCCCTTTGTGTGTAATGTTGAAGAAGTATTGGAGGGTTCATGGTCCTTCTGGATTAAACTCCCACATGCGGAGAGGATACGCTGGCATGGCAGGATTCGGTGAATCAGCATTACTTGAATCACGTTGACAAGATCGATGTCCCTCTCAAGGAGGGTTCGGATGCAGCTTTGTAGACTCCGCACTTCATCAACTGATCCCCAATCCAGCCCCTTGTTGGCCCATGATGCAAGCTATAACGGTGGGCGAGAACGGAACATGGGTGCAGCTACCCACTTGGTGCTGCGGGGCTCCGTAATGTAAAACCACTCTCGTTGCCATTGATTGGAAGTTTCAGTAAAAGAGCCTTTTGGGCAAGGAGTGTTGGTGAGCTGGCTGACTATAGCACCGCCGCACTCCACCTGTTCCCCGTCGACTACCTTTGGTTTCACACTGAAGGTCTTGAGCCATAAACCGAAGTGTGGGGGATTCAGAGGAAGGCCTCGCACGTAATGATAAACTCCGAGACGTGGAGGAAAGACTCTGGGGCTAGATTGTGAAAATCTAGTCTGTAATAAAACATTAGCCCCCGGATGAAGGGGTGAAGAGCGAACCCTAGCCCTCGAAGGAAGTGTGATATAAATACAACCCTCTCACCAGATCTGGGGGTCAGAATAACCTGCCCTTGAGCAGGAAGCCTGTGGTGGATCTCCGTGGTTAGGTATCTGGCCGCCCGAAGCTTTGCAATATCCTCCTCTGTAACAGAGGAAGCCGCCCATCAGCCTTGAGGGTTAGGTCCGGACATGATGGGGAAGCTTGAAGCAACAAAGTTGAACCTTGGGTGCTAGAACTCGAGGATGGAAAGGCCGAGGAGAGGTTTGGCATAAAAAGACGGCCCTTGGTTCCTTTATAAAGGTAGCGGGAGTTGAACGTCTCCTCCTAAGCCCGAAAGCATGCCTATTCCTAAGGAATCTTTCCAACGAGACGGTTGGGTTACCCACGCTCGTATTGATGAGAATCCCACAATAAGGGTACACGATCTCTGCTTAGATGGAACATGCCAATAGCAACCGCGCCTCGAAACGTGGAACGTCGGGACATGAAACGGTTCGAAATAAATAACCGAGCAAGCGTGGTGTCACGTTATAAAAAGCAGTCCATAGATTGGACTCGTGGAATATTATATTCTCTCTCTACGGTTGTGTATGGTGTATGTGTTACAGGTTCGGACATGATCAATATGTTCAAAGATTATCTTGGAGTTCGGAAGGAGGAACCCGCCTTGCAATGTCGAAGACAGATCTACGCGCCGGATACCTTGTCATTGAAGTCAGGTTCAGGAGCTACTGAGGGAGTCCTGGACTAAGGGGTCCTCAGGTGTCCGGCCTGTTAGTCATGGGCCGGACTGATGGGCTGTGAAGAACACGAAGACTGAAGACTGCACCCGTGTCCGGATGGGACTGTCCTTGGCGTGGAAGGCAAGCTTGGCGACCAAATATGTGGGTTCCTTCCTTTGTAACCGACCTTGTGTAACCCTAGATCCTCCCGGTGTCTATATAAACTGGAGGACTTAGTCCGGAGGGGGAGATACTCATTATCATAGTCATACAGGCTAGACTTCTAGGGTTTAGCCATTACGATCTCGTGGTAGATCAACTCTTGTAATACTCATATTCATCAAGATCAATCAAGCAGGAAGTAAGGTATTACCTCCATAGAGAGGGATGGAACCTGGGTAAACATTGTGTCCCCTGTTACCATCGACCATAGACGCACAGTTCGGGACCCCCTACCCAAGATCCGCCGGTTTTGACACCGACACCCAGGCCTGAGCCCGGCCTGTCCCGGCCGTCGGGCATAAAAATCGGGCTTGAGCCAAGCCCATCACACTAAAAGCCCACCGGGCCTCGGGCCTCGGGGCGGGCTTCTTTGTTAACGCGCGAATATGATGGGCTCGGGCCCGGCCCAGCCATCAGGCTTGAAATCTAGGCCCGAGCTCAGCCCGTGGACAAGGTCGGACCGGGTAGGGTCGGATCGGGCCGACCGGGCTGGGCTGTTCATGGCCAGGTCTAGTGGTGTGTAACTTTCCTTTCTAATGCTAATCATTCCCCTTCCCCTCCCCCCTTGAATTTGATGGGGTGGGCCTGGACCTTATTTCTTCCAACCAAATAAGGTCACATGAGCTCGTAAGAGCATCTCCAACAGCCGCGCTATATAAGTGCCACGCTGAAAAATTAGTGATTTTGCACGCACTACCGCTCCGGGCGCTCTAGCGGAGGTGCAAAAACCGTGCACGCGGCATATCTAGTTCAGCGCGTGGGCCGAAATGCCATCACGCGTCGTTTATTTGCTGCGCCCGCTCCCGCACGCTGGACACTCGAGCGCTCGCTCGCAACTCCACGTACCCCATCCAGCCGCTGGCGCCACCGTCGCCCGCGCCACCCCATTTCTTTCAGACGAGGGGAGCACAACCCACCAGCACACGCCTGGGCTCCCTAGCGCGCCCAGGTGGGTTGTGCCCACCTGGTGGGCCCCCTCTAGTACTTATTGGCTCCAATATTCCTCATATATTCCATAAAAAATCTCCATAAAGTTTGAGCTTGTTTGGAGTTGTGCAGAATAGGTGGCCTGACGTACGTTTTCCATGTCCAGATTCCCAGCTGTCGGAATTCTCCCTCTTTGTGTGTACCTTGCATATTATGAGAGAAAAGGCATTAGAATTACTCCAAAAAGCATTATTATGCATAAAAACATCATAAATAATAGTAGGAAAACATGATGCAAATGGACGTATCAACTCCCCCAAGCTTAGACCTCGCTTGTCCTCAAGCGAAAACCGAAATCGAAAAACATGTCCACATGCTTAGAGAGAGAGAGGTGTCGATAAAAACAAAATATGGACATAAAAGCATCATGTAGGTTATTATAATAGCAATGAACTTAAACATAAGAATTTCATCATAGAACTTTTATCATATACTTCTCATGAATATGTAACAATTCATCACACTATCGAAGTGTAAAACATAAACTCTATTAGAAACCAACAAACTATGTTCTCAGTCAACTTTGCAACTACAATTCATCATCTTTTCAGGAAGGGTCACGTATTGGAGCCTTTGGGCAAGTCCACATACTCAACTATCATATAGTCTTCTATGATTTCTAACACTCACTGCATACACATGAGCAAAACTTTTCAACCGGACACATAGAAAGATAGAGCATTATAGTTTCGCCTCCCAACGTCTTCACCTCAAGGGTGATGTCAACAATAATAACTTATGCTACCCATATTCAACTGGAAATATATGTCTAGATCTTTCCTCACCACATGATGCTTGCCAAAGGAGAAAAATAAAAAAGGGATAGAGATAAAAACTTTGACTCTTGCATAAAAGTAAAAGATAGGCCCTTCGTAGAGAGAATCAGAGCTTGCCATGCGCTTATTTGTTTGTATGCTCACCCCCTTAGTGCAAAAGAACATAATGTTGTATTGCCCCTTGTGATCGCAACCTTTATTATGCAGTCTATCGCTTTTATTCTTCACCATCATAAGTTCGTACAACGCTCAATTTTCTCTTACACTAAATGATCTCACACTTTTAGAAGCAATTTTTATTGCCTTATTGCACCGATGACAACTTACTTGAAGGATCTTACTCAATCCTTAGGTAGTATGGTGGACTCTCGAAGATAAGATTTGGGTTTAAGGGTTTTTTGGATGCACAAGTAGTATCTCTACCTAGTGCAGAAGTTTTGGCTAGCAAAGATAGGGGCAAGCACCACATGTTGAAGGATCTATGACAATATAACTTCTATGTGAATATGAACAAACATAAATCATTACGTTGTCTTCCTTGTCCAACGTCAACAATTTTGGCATATAATATTTTGATGGGGGCTCACAATCACAAAAGATTTCCAGGATAGTATATTTATATGTGAATCTTCTCTTCCCTTATTAATTCTTTCATGAGTTGCATCATTGACCAATGCTATGTTTGTCAATCTCTAATAAAATTTCCTACTTATACTTTTCCTTATGTGGTGTCATCACCTACCATAAGATTAGCATATATGATATTTTTAATTTATTTCCTTTCTTTTTATTGGAATATGAAAGTAAAGAAAGCAAAAACTCAAAATAAACTTTATTATATATCCCACACATGATTACAAGGATAGATCACTAAACAAACTCTCAAAAAGAAAGGATCAAACTAAAATTTTATTCATCTAAAGCAAAAGATAACTATGGATCAAACTAAAATAAGTAAAGGCAAAAGATAGTGGGGGTGATACGATACCGGGGCACCTCCCCCATGCTTGGTGGAAGCCAAGGGGAATGCCCATACCCGATGCTCAATTTTCTTTTGGTGATGAAGAAGGTGGCGATGGAGTAGAGGAGACCCTGTCCTTCAAGATCAAGAGATTCTCCAATCTACGGATGACGCTCCGGAGGAAGATGATATGCTCTTGATGCAGAATATTTTCACGAGTGAGATATTTATTTTGCACACGAACTTTTTCAATGATTCGAAAGGCTTCAATATCAGTTGGGCTAAGATGAGCATAATAAGGTTTAAGGATATCTTCTTTCTCTTCCTCAGTAGGCCAGGCTTGCTCAACCACCGGTGCTTGATCTCCGGAAATCTCCTTGCTCTTGTCCCCTTTTGCGGCTTCTATAGGCTCTTCTCTCTTCAGATCGATCTTCATCAACCAAGCATCCTCTTCCACGTTGTTGGAGGAAGAAGATGACATGATGCCTGGCTCAATAGATCTGACCAAAAACAGCAAGAAAGGAGAACAGAAGATTTCTCCGTGATACGGTGGTCAATAGGTTTGGGGGGTATATAAAGATTTTTTTATCTTGAGAAACAAGCAAGCTGTAGAAAATCGGAGTTCAGAAGGTACCCAAGGTGGGCAACCCACCTGGGCGCGCGCTGTGACGCCCGGATAAGCAAGCTACAGTAACATCTGCTAATGACGCCATGTCACCTCCGTTACTGTCGCTAATCTCGCATTAGTTCAAAACTATTTGAATTCAAATTTGAATTTTTGGCAAACAAACAAAGTTTTCAAACTTTAAAACAAAATGTTTGGACCGTGTCAAATATTGCATAGATAATTATGATGAAGTAAACACATTTTTAGAAAATGCATAAATATTTTAAATTGAATAAAACAGAAAGGAAAATAAATAAAAAGAAACAAATGAAAGGAAAACAAAACAAAAAAAACAACAGACCCCCCCTCGCTGGGCCAAGTGGCCCAGCTGGCCTCCGCCGCCCGAACGGGCCGGCCCAACCGGCCAAAGGCCCAATCGGCCAACCCCACTCCTCTCCTTATCCCCCCCGCAACCCTAGCCGCCACCCCACTCGTCCACTCCCCCCACTCGCTCCTCCCACGTTCCCCTCTCTCCCTCGTCTGGATCAAGGTAGGGGAGCCAGATCCCGCGTCGCC
>NC_041388.1:399261079-399268659 GCF_002162155.2 Triticum dicoccoides | reverse complement strand
GCCCCCGCGCTCCCTCTCGTCCTCTCCCCACACCCGCCGTCCGCCCGATGCTACCCCGTGGCCGCGGCCTTCGCGTCGCGACTGGACCGACGTCTCGCGCGTGCCCACCGTGGCCGCGCCTAGCACGCGCCCCTTCCCGTGCGCGCCCACCGTGGCCGCCTCCCCCCGCTGCTACCCCCGGACGCCTCCACCGCCCCGTCCGCTTTCGCCCCTGCCCCGCTTGCGGTTCCTGCAGTGGCTGCCGCCGCTCGCCGTCCCACCTCCGCCCCTTGGTCACGGTCCGGCGAACACTCGCCGCGCCCTGGGTCTCCCTTCGGGCGCCCACGCCCGAGCGCCCGCACCGCTGCCCGTTTACCCGAGCCACTATGGCCTCTAAGCCAATGATGAAGGGGCCCCACGCCCCCAGAGAACGTGTCTGTTAAAAAAAGGAGTTAAAAAAATATAAAAAAATAAATCAATAATAATTAATTAATTAATTAACTAACTAATTAATTAACTTAATTAATTCTGATTAACTTAGCTAATTAAGATTAATTAATCTAATGACTAATTAACCTAATTAACTACTGTTAATTAGCTAACAGAGTATGACAGTGGGGCCCACCCCCTATTAACACTAATTAGGTTAATTAAAATGTTTAATTAAAAATGTGTCACTGACCAGTGGGACCCACTGGTCAGGTTGACCAGTCAACCCTATTGACTGCTGACGTCAGCATGACCTCATGCTGATGTCATAAATCCATTTTCGAATTAAATAAAATAATTAATTAAATTCCAGAAATTAATAAAATCTTTAGAAAATCATATCTTTTAATCCGTAACTCGGATTAAATTATTTTCAACATGAAAGTTGCTCAGAACGACGAGACGAACCCGGATACGCAGCCCGTTCGTCCACCACACACCTCTAACATATCAAACACGCAACTTTCCCCCTCCGGTTCATCTGTCCGAAAACGCGAAACACCGGGAATACTTTCCCGGATGTTTCCCCCCTTCGTCGGATCACCTACTACCGCGATTGGGCACACCTAGCATCGTTACTTGTCATGTCATGCATCGATATGCATTTGTTTGCATTGTATTCATTATTTCTTCCCACTCTTCTCTCCGGTAGACCACGAGACCGACGTTGCTGCTGCCCAGTTCGACTACGGAGTTGACGACCCCTCCTTCTTGCCAGAGCAACCAGGCAAGCCCCCCCCCCCTTGATCACCAGATATCGCCTATTCTCCTCTATACTGCTTGCATTAGAGTAGTGTAGCATGTTACTGCTTTCCGTTAATCCTATTCTGATGCATAGCCTGTCATTGTTGCTACAGTCATTGATACCTTACCCGCAATCCTAGATGCTTAGTATAGGATGCTAGTTTATCATTATTGGCCCTACATTCTTGTCAGTCTGCCTTGCTATACTATTGGGCCGTGATCACTCGGGAGGTGATCACGGGTATATACTATACATACATACATACTATACAGATGGTGACTAAAGTCGGGTCAGCTCGAAGAGTACCCGCGAGTGATTCACGGATTGGGGGCTGAAAGGACCTTTGTCCCGACGGCCCTCCGTGTGGATCTTTGTGGCGGAGCGACAGGGCAGGTTGAGACCACCTAGGAGACAGGTGGGCCTGGCCCTGTTCGGCATTCGCGGATACTTAACATGCTTAACGAGATCTTGGTATTTGATCTGAGTCTGGCCATTTGGTCTATACGCACTAACCATCTACGTGGGAGTAGTTATGGGTATCCCGGCGTCGTGGTATCAGTCGAAGCACTTCAGACGTCAGCGACGGAGCGGCGCGCGCCGGATTGGACTGGAACGCCTGCTAGGCTAGGTCTGCTTCCGGCCGCCCTCGCAACATGCAGGTGTGCTATGGGAGATGGGCCCAGACCCCTGTGCGCTTAGGTTTAGACCGGCGTGCTGGCCTCTCTGTTTTGCCTAGGTGGGGCTGCGACGTGTTGATCTTCCGAGGCCGGGCATGACCCAGGAAAGTGTGTCCGGCCAAATGGGATCGAGCGTGTTGGGTTATGTGGTGCACCCCTGCAGGGAAGTTAATCTATTCGAATAGCCATGATCTTCGGTAACAGGACGACTTGGAGTTGTACCTTGACCTTATGACAACTAGAACCAGATACTTAATAAAACACACCCTTCCAAGTTCCACAGACAACCCGGTGATCGCTTTTCCACAGGGCGACGAGGGGAGGATCGCCGGGTAGGATTAAACTATGCGATGCTACTGGAGATGCTACTTGGAGATGCTACTTGGAGATGCTACTTGGAGGACTTCAATCTACTCTCTTCTTCATGCTGCAAGACGGAGGCTGCCAGAAGCGTAGTCTTCGACAGGATTAGCTATCCCCCTTTTATTCTGGCATTCTGCAGTTCAGTCCACCGATATGGCCTTTTACACATATACCCATGCATATGTAGTGTAGCTCCTTGCTTGCGAGTACTTTGGATGAGTACTCACGGTTGCTTTTCTCCCTCTTTTCCCCTTTCCCTTCTACCTGGTTGTCGCAACCAGATGCTGGAGCCCTGGAGCCAGACGCCACCATCGACGATGATTCCTACTACACTGGAGGTGCCTACTACTACGTGCAGGCCGCTCACGACGACCAAGAGTAGTTAGGAGGATCCCAGGCAGGAGGCCTGCACCTCTTTCGATCTGTATCCCAGTTTGTGCTAGCCATCTTATGGCAACTTGTTTAACTTATGTCTGTACTCAGATATTGTTGCTTCCGCTGACTCGTCTATGATCGAGCACTTGTATTCGAGCCCTCGAGGCCCCTGGCTTGTATTATGATGCTTGTATGACTTATTTTATTTTTAGAGTTGTGTTGTGATATCTTCCCGTGAGTCCCCGATCTTGATCGTACACGTTTGCGTGTATGATTAGTGTACGATTGAATCGGGGGCGTCACAAGTTGGTATCAGAGCCGACTGCCTGTAGGAATCCCCCTTTCCAACTCCTTGGCCGAAGTTGAGTCTAGTCATTGAAAAACTTTTACTAACATGGCTGTGTGGCTTACGGGCCCACGTCGCCATTGGATGGTATTAGGATCTTTTACTCCTTGACCTTTACTCTGGGACTCTGATCTCTCCTCTATTCGGGTTAAATGAATTTTTCTAAATCTAACATTAGGATCTCGTTATCACTTTCACCCGGAGAGCCCCTTATTACTGATGATCGTCTGCTGCACCAGAAGACCCTGAAGATGCTCTCCGCTGTTAACTCGAGAACTTGTGTTCATCGCTTTTGCAATTCCCCTTCCACCGTAAACCCTTATGGATAACTACTTGCAGTTGTTATTCTTACATTCATCCCCAGTTGGTCTTGTTATTACAAGATACCCCGTAACACTCGTTGTTGTTTGATAATCCTTTGAGCTTACTGCCCTGCTGTTCTTTGTCACCTGAATACCCCTACGGTTAATTCTCGCACTTATCGAGTATCCGCTCATCCCCCAGTTGCTCATGTGTTTCACAAAAGTCTCTGAAATACCATTCGATCTTCTGAAAATCCTCAGCAACCTATTGATCTGGAATTTCTTGTTTGCTTTCATTATGATTAATCCCATAAGTCTGGTAATCTTATTGGCATCCATTGTCATTATCTTTTGAGTCCATTGATTCAATATGTTGCGAATGCTTGCAATCCTCAATCAGATCCTAGAATTCATCCTTCCGGCTCAGACGCCAATTTTAAACATGAGCTGGGTCTTGACCAATCAAGTTGCCGTTGATTGTAACCCCCTATGTCTATTCGGCTATCCATCTATGATCAGAGCGTCTGCTTCTGATCCTTCGTTTTGGAAATCATAATTCCTTTGTTATCTAAGCATCAAATTATTTTGATGTTCTATAATCCGATGCATTTGCATTCTTTCTTCCTCTGATTGAGTACCGATACTCACATCAGTCCTGTTGTGGACCGCCATACCCATTACCGGGTTATTATCCGACAGTGTCCTTCACAACCATTATTCTTATGAGTTCTTTACCCGATATATAATGCCTTTGGTAAATGGTATCCTCTTGAAGCTTGTGGTATATGTTCCTAAGAAGCCCCGATGGTTTGAACCAATGCCTTCCCTAATATGTGCAAACCCGAAAGATTTCACGGGTCATACTTATTTGGTATTGCACCAGACAAAACTTCCCACAACTAATGTCATTTTCGAAATACAAGAGGTCAATGTAAGGTTATGCATTGAGGAAGTGGGAGTCGACCTTGAACCTTTGTGTTCATGCCCATGGACACAATGTAGATCGTATCATTAAAGCTTCTCTTCAAATAAATATTTCCATGGTATAAGTTTATCTTATATCTAAGATCTGGCATTTTGCAATCGTTGTTCCGGCCATGTTCTCCTTTAAATACCATTTCTCGGACAAGTTGAAGTACTTGTCTTCTGCAGATCTTTGCACCTGTCCAACCTTTACTCTGATCTACCATCGAGTATTACACTCTGGTATCTCGAAAATATCATGGAACTGCATAACTTTTTATGGGTTCTTCGTCAACTGTTATTTCTCACCGATTCCAATTTTCCTAGGTTCTGGGTTGTCGTCAACCGAGAACACCGATATGTGCACCGAGTCTGCACTACGGTTCAATAACTCTAAGTAATCTTCGTTGCTTATGAGTTTATTAATCCTTCAAGTCACTCCTAGCCTGGCCGGCTATATCGTTGTCGTGCTAAATTTTAACTGTGCTACCTGCTCTTTATTCCCAGAGCACAATTTTTTTTTGACGATGGGCTAAGCTTACATCGACTTTCCTCGTCATATCATGTTGCCTTGAACATCAAGCTTGATTCCGAGATTGTGTTATATACGTGCTTTCAATAACTTTTCGCTCCATCCTTCCTCTTGCTTGATGTTGTCGATGAGCAATTATATCTTCATGAAACCTCTCGACAAAGGTGTCGTGATCATCATCAACATTTTGAGCTCTTCCAGGATATCAATCAATTTCATGATGTGAAATAGCATCCATTGACCCCGATGATTTGAATTATCATCCACAACATTCTTGCATTCCCTCCAACACAAAACTTGTTCTTGTTTTGTGTTATACCTTGAGTTCCTGGTAATCCAACTTGTCGTATGTCCTACCTTGGAGTATTATCATCTTTTGTGACAAGAAGGTCGCGAGAATTGCTCCACCTCTTAGAAATTCTCGGTATGATGATACTTCTCACCATCACCATTCTTCCTTGGTTCCCATGTTGTTTTTAACCAGGATACCAATATGCTACCGATGTTGTTTGAGTTCTGTACTTCTAGCAACCCTATTGCTTTGAAGTTAACGATCGACAGTTCGTCCTTAGACTATTGGTTATTGAATCGTCACTCTAACATTGAGCTTGCTGCCTAAGGTCATACTTCGGGCACACCTTTCAACTAATGATTGATGGTGTATGTTTTCCTAGAGCATACAACATTATATCATTTGAACTGACAAATGTTATCCCATTGTTCACATAATTGTGGAAATCCATCCTTTTGGAAATCTTGAGGAATTGTCACTGAGTCCATCAGCCACCTCATCGTCCTCTCCTTGGTTAAATGATGAACTCTTGTTTCGGAACTCGCTTCCATAGTTCATTTCCTTAAAATCTTACAATGTCAACTCGTCAATTGTGTTGCACCTTTTCTTCTCAGGCATCCCGAGTCTAAGGTATCTTGACACCAATCAGATCTGAATCTCAGTCAGATATGATGGTTGGAACATATTTTCAAGAGTTATAACATTGGTCCCTATATGCCCCGGTAAGGTGATGTCATGCCTAGCACACCGGACCAGAGGACCTAGTGTTATAGTTTCCTTTGTAACTAGGTTAATCATTTTTCCATGAGGAAACTGAATGCCTGTTTAATGAGTTTATCCTGATGGATCCTTTGTGTATCCAAAATCCGATTTTTGCTTGAAGACCATGTCAATGCTATCTCGAAGCATGTATGTGGTACTCCGATTTTCAACAAGAACATTTAAAGCCCAATGCTAAATGCTTCTTGATCAATTATCCAAACACCGTTGTATGGGTAATGTCATGAAAATTTCTCTTCCCTTTCCTAAAGGGGTTTTCTATGTTATATCCCGTCATGAATATCATGCGTTGCTTGCCCTTGGGAAGGATATACCCCCTGATATATGTGTTTAAACACATTTTCCTTTCCATTGTTCTGTTTAATCTGATAATCTTATTTTCCTTTCCATTGGTTGGTTTAACCTTTCTTGAGGTCTATATAATCTAAGCAGTATTATTCTCCTGCTTATGTAAACACCTCGGTGTACAACTCTGTCAGTAAGACCCTGTTACTATTGTTGATGACATTTTAGTAACCACCGATGGACGAGAACTTTGCCTATTGGTCCGCCTCGTTTCAACGAGCAAGAAAATGGTTCTCCTTGTCCCTCGCCTTGGTACCGATGTAGTTGCTAACATATAACTGACAGGCTAACCTCTGACACTTGCATGATCGTGCAAGACATCACCGCCTTCCTACTTTTAACCCACATGGTGGGCCCATAACCCACAGTTCCACAGGATCGAAACCTGACTCTCCTGTACAACCTGATGTCAAAGTTATTCCTCGTGCTTGACTTTGTATGTAATTCACGGGCCACTTTCCTGTTGATCTATTCTGGTATCAGACACAATACTTATTCCCGTTGCTCTGAACCCCTTTCGCACTCTGCTTCAGGCAATGAATGATTGCCTATCCGCTTGAAACTTCTTATTACACCGTCTTACTTTGCTCTTGATGTGTGTCATTTGTTCAACTCGAGAGATACTCATATGTTCATTCTTGGGATACCCCCAGATGAATTTCCCTTATAACATCCTATCATTGTAGAGCTTCCCCTTACCTATTCGTAAGTACAATGGAGTTCCCCGAAGAAAGGACGACAACTTCATCATGATGCTTTGGAATAAAGAATTGAAGACATCAACGAAAGGGATTAACTTCTTCGAGAAGATCCATTAGAATAACCAGGACTTTCCCCCTTACTCCCCTCTTAAATCTCGGGACGAGATTTCTTGTAGTGGAGGAGAATTGTGACGCCCGGATAAGCACGCTATAGTAACCTCTGCTAATGACGCCATGTCACCTCCGTTACTGTCGCTAATCTCGCGTTAGTTCAAAATGATTCGAATTCAAATTTGAATTTTTGGCAAACAAACAAAGTTTTCAAACTTTAAAACAAAATGTTTGGACCGTGTCAAATATTTCATAGATAATTATGGTGAAGTAAACACATTTTTAGAAAATGCATAAATATTTTAAATTGAATAAAACAGAAAGGAAAATAAATAAAAAGAAACAAATGAAAGGAAAACAAAACAAAACAAAAACAACAGACCCCCCCCTCGCTGGGCCAAGTGGCCCAGCTGGCCTCCGCCGCCCGAACGGGCCGGCCCAACCGGCCAAAGGCCCAATCGGCCAACCCCACTCCTCTCCTTATCCCCCCCGCAACCCTAGCCGCCACCCCACTCGTCCACTCCCCCCCACTCGCTCCTCCCATGTTCCCCTCTCTCCCTCGTCTGGATCGAGGTAGGGG
>NC_041388.1:399249365-399260261 GCF_002162155.2 Triticum dicoccoides | reverse complement strand
CCCACCGTGGCCGCGCCTAGCACGCGCCCCTCCCCGTGCGCGCCCATCGTGGCCGCCTCCCCCCGCTGCTACCCCCGGACGCCTCCACCGCCCCGTCCGCTTTCGCCCCTGCCCCGCTTGCGATTCCCGCAGTGGCTGCCGCCGCTCGCCGTCCCACCTCCGCCCCTTGGTCACGGTCCGGCGAACACTCGCCGCGCCCTGGGTCTCCCTTCGGGCGCCCACGCCCGAGCGCCCGCACCGCTGCCCGTTTACCCGGGCCACTATGGCCTCTAAGCCAATGACGAAGGGGCCCCACGCCCCCAGAGAACGTGTCTGTTAAAAAAGGAGTTAAAAAAATATAAAAAAAATAAATCAATAATAAAAAATAAAATTAATTAATTAATTAATTAACTAATTAATTAACTTAATTAATTCTGATTAACTTAGCTAATTAAGATTAATTAATCTAATGACTAATTAACCTAATTAACTACTGTTAATTAGCTAACAGAGTATGACAGTGGGGCCCACCCCTATTAACACTAATTAGGTTAATTAAAATGTTTAATTAAAAATGTGTCACTGACCAGTGGGACCCACTGGTCAGGTTGACCAGTCAACCCTGTTGACTGCTGACGTCAGCATGACCTCATGCTGATGTCATAAATCCATTTTCGAATTAAATAAAATAATTAATTAAATTCCAGAAATTAATAAAATCTTTAGAAAATCATATCTTTTAATCCGTAACTCGGATTAAATTATTTTCAACATGAAAGTTGCTCAGAACGATGAGATGAACCCGGATACGCAGCCCGTTCGTCCACCACACACCTCTAATATATCAAACACGCAACTTTCCACCTCCGGTTCATCTGTCCGAAAACGCGAAACACCGGGAATACTTTCCCGGATGTTTCCCCCCTTCGTCGGTATCACCTACTACCGCAATTGGGCACACCTAGCATCATTACTTGTCATGTCATGCATCGATATGCATTTGTTTGCATTGTATTCATTGTTTCTTCCCCCTCTTCTCTCTGGTAGACCACGAGACCGACGCTGCTGCTGCCCAGTTCGACTACGGAGTTGACGACCCCTCCTTCTTGCCAGAGCAACCAGGCAAGCCCCCCCCCCTTGATCACCAGATATCGCCTATTCTCCTCTATACTGCTTGCATTAGAGTAGTGTAGCATGTTACTGCTTTCCGTTAATCCTATTCTGATGCATAGCCTGTCATTGTTGCTACAGTCATTGATACCTTACCCGCAATCCTAGATGCTTAGTATAGGATGCTAGTTTATCATTATTGGCCCTACATTCTTGTCAGTCTGCCTTGCTATACTATTGGGCCGTGATCACTCGGGAGGTGATCACGGGTATATACTATACATACATACATACTATACAGATGGTGACTAAAGTCGGGTCAGCTCGAAGAGTACCCGCGAGTGATTCACGGATTGGGGGCTGAAAGGACCTTTGTCCCGACGGCCCTCCGTGTGGATCTTTGAGGCGGAGCGACAGGGCAGGTTGAGACCACCTAGGAGACAGGTGGGCCTGGCCCTGTTCGGCGTTCGCGGATACTTAACACGCTTAACGAGATCTTGGTATTTGATCTGAGTCTGGCCATTTGGTCTATACGCACTAACCATCTACGTGGGAGTAGTTATGGGTATCCCGGCGTCGTGGTATCAGCCGAAGCACTTCAGACGTCAGCGACGGAGCGGCGCGCGCCGGATTGGACTAGAACGCCTGCTAGGCTAGGTCTGCTTCCGGCCGCCCTCGCAACGTGCAGGTGTGCTATGGGCGATGGGCCCAGACCCCTGTGCGCTTAGGTTTAGACCGGCGTGCTGGCCTCTCTGTTTTGCCTAGGTGGGGCTGCGACGTGTTGATCTTCCGAGGCCGGGCATGACCCAGGAAAGTGTGTCCGGCCAAATGGGATCGAGCGTGTTGGGTTATGTGGTGCACCCCTGCAGGGAAGTTAATCTATTCGAATAGCCGTGATCTTCGGTAACAGGACGACTTGGAGTTGTACCTTGACCTTATGACAACTAGAACCGGATACTTAATAAAACACACCCTTCCAAGTTCTACAGACAACCCGGTGATCGCTTTTCCACAGGGCGACGAGGGGAGGATCGCCGGGTAGGATTATGCTATGCGATGCTACTGGAGATGCTACTTGGAGATGCTACTTGGAGATGCTACTTGGAGGACTTCAATCTACTCTCTTCTTCATGCTGCAAGACGGAGGCTGCCAGAAGCGTAGTCTTCGACAGGATTAGCTATCCCCCTTTTATTCTGGCATTCTGCAGTTCAGTCCACCGATATGGCCTTTTACACATATACCCATGCATATGTAGTGTAGCTCCTTGCTTGCGAGTACTTTGGATGAGTACTCACGGTTGCTTTTCTCCCTCTTTTCCCCTTTCCCTCCTACCTGGTTGTCACAACCAGATGCTGGAGCCCTGGAGCCAGACGCCACCGTCGACGATGATTCCTACTACACTGGAGGTGCCTACTACTACGTGCAGGCCGCTGACGACGACCAAGAGTAGTTAGGAGGATCCCAGGCAGGAGGCCCGCGCCTCTTTCGATCTGTATCCCAGTTTGTGCTAGCCATCTTATGGCAACTTGTTTAACTTATGTCTGTACTCAGATATTGTTGCTTCCGCTGACTCGTCTATGATCGAGCACTTGTATTCGAGCCCTCGAGGCCCCTGGCTTGTATTATGATGCTTGTATGACTTATTTTATTTTTAGAGTTGTGTTGTGATATCTTCCCGTGAGTCCCTGATCTTGATCGTACACGTTTGCGTGTATGATTAGTGTACGATTGAATCGGGGGCGTCACAAGCGCCTGGCTGGTGTCTTGTGCCCACCAGGGTGCGCTTCCCAGTAGTTTCTTATTTTCCTTATTTTTTTATGTTCCAAAACTGATGAAAAATATTTTTGTCGATTTTTCGGAGTCCGTTTCCTTACCGTATCACATACGTCCTCTTTTTCATGATTCTGGAGTGTTCCGGAAGGTCTCTTTTATGTGTTCTTCCGGTGTCAAAGTTTGGATAATATTACTTTCAACATTAATGGGCGTACCTGAGATATAATGTTTTATTCATTGCCCATTAACAACCTTTGGGTTAGTACCTTCGGCATTATTTATTTTAATAGCTCCAGACCGATAAACCTCCTCGATAACATAGGGTCCTTCCCATTTGGAGAGGAGTTTTCCTGCAATGAATCTAAAATGAGAGTTGTACAAAAGAACATATTCTCCAACTTTGAACTCACGCTTTTGGATTCTTTTATCATGCCATCTTTTAACTTTTTCTTCAAATAACTTGGCATTTTCATAAGCTTGGGTTCTCCATTCATTTAATGAGCTAATATCAAATAACCTCTTTTCACCGGCAAGTTTGAAATCATAGTTGAGTTCTTTGATTGCCCAATATGCTTTGTGTTCTAACTCAAGAGGCAAATGACAAGCTTTTCCATAAACCATTTTATAAGGAGACATACCCATAGGATTTTTGTATGTTGTTCTATAAGCCCAAAGTGCATCATCTAATTTCTTAGACCAATTCTTCTGGGACCTATTGACAGTCTTTTGTAAAATTAATTTTATTTCTCTATAGCTAAATTCAACTTGACAACTAGACTGAGGATGATAAAGTGATGCAATTCTATGGTTAACATCATACTTGGCAAGCATTTTACGGAAAGCACCATGAATAAAGTGTGAACCACCATCAGTCATTAAATATCTAGGGACTCCAAACCTTGGGAAAATAACTTCCTTAAGTATTTGAATAGAGGTGTTGTGATGAGCACTACTTGTTGGAATAGCTTCTACCCATTTAGTAACATAATCAACATCAACCAAAATATGTGTATACCCATTAGAGGAAGGAAAAGGTCCCATGTAATCAAATCCCCAAACATCAAATGGTTCAACAGCAAGTGAATAATTCATAGGCATTTCTTGACGCTTACCTATATTACCTATTCTTTGACATTCATCACAAGATAAGACGAACTTATGAGCATCCCTAACATTTCCGTAGGCTAATAAAATACAGATTGCAATACCTTATGAGCAGTTCTGTCTCCCGCATGGTGCCCTCCATAAGCTTCGGAGTGACATTTCCGCAGGATTGGTCCCTGTTCATGCTCAGGTACACAACGTCTAATAATACCATCTACTCCTTCTTTATAAAGATGTGGGCCATCCCAAAAGTAATGTCTTAAATCATAAAAGATTTTTTTTTCTTTTGTTGGCATGTAAAGCTAGGTGGTAAATATTTGGCAACAATGTAATTAGCATAGTCAGCATACCAAGGAGTGTTATGAGAAACATTTATTGCAGCTAACTGCTCATCAGGAAAACTATCATCGATAGGTAGGGGGTCATCAAGCACATTTTCAAGCCTAGACAAGTTATCAGCTACGGGATTATTAGCTCCTTTTCTATCAGTGATATGTAAATCAAATTCTTGTAGCAAGAGAACCCATCAACTAAGTCTATGTTTAACATCTTTCTTTTCCATAAGATATTTTATAGTAGCATGGTCGGTGTGAACATTCACTTTTGAATCAATAATGTAAGATCTAAATTTATCACAAGCAAACACCACTACTAGAAATTCTTTTTCAGTAGTAGCATAATTTCTTTGAGCACTATCTAGAGTTTTACTAGCATAATGAATAACATTCAATTCCTTATCAACTCTTTGTCCTAGAACAGCACCAACAGCATAATCACTAGCATCACACATAATTTAAAAAGGCAAGTTCCAATCAGGTGGTTGAACAATAGGTGTAGAAATTAAGGCTTTCTTGAGTGTTTTGAAGGCTTCTAAACAGTCATCATCAAAAACAAAAGGAACATCCTTTTGCAAAAGGTTTGTAAAGAGGCCTAGAAATTTTAGAAAAGTCTTTGATAAATATCCTATAGAAACCAGCATGACCTAGGAAACTACGAATACCTTTGATATCTTTAGGACATGGCATTTTCTCAATTGCATCAACCTTAGCTTTGTCCACTTCAATACCCCTTTCAGGAATTTTATTGCCGAAGGCAATACCTTCATTAACCATAAAGTGGCACTTCTCCCAATTCAAGACAAGATTTGTTTGTTCACATCTCTGCAAAACTCGATCAATATTGCTTAAACAATCATCAAAAGACTTCCCATAAACCGAGAAGTCATCCATGAAACCTCAATAATATTTTTACAAAAGTCAGAGAAGATAGCAGTCATACATCTTTGAAAGGTAGCAGGTGTATTGCATAAACCAAAAGGCACAAGTGAAAGTGGTATTTTCTTAATCAGGTTGAGAAATAGGTATTTGTGAAAAACCAGAATATCCATCAAGGAAGAAAAAATGTGTGTGCTTAGATAATCTTTCTAGCATTTGATCAATAAAAAAATTCAGAGGGTAATAACCTTTTCTAGTTGCTTTGTTTAATTTTCTAAAATCTATTACCATTCTATAGCCTGTAACAATTCTTTCTGGAATAAGTTCATTCTTATCATTAGGAACAAGAATAATACCTCCTTTCTTAGGGACACAATGAACAGGACTTACCCATCTACTATCAGCTATAGGATAGATTAACCTGCTTCCAGAAGTTTTAATATTTCCGTTCTTATCACTTCTTTCATCTTAGGATTTAACCGACATTGGTGATCAACAATGGGTTTAGCATCAAGTTCCATATTAATCTTGTGCTGACATAGAGTGGGACTAATGCCCTTTAAATCATCAAGAGTATATCCAATGGTAGCTTTGTGCTTCCTTGGAACTTTCAGTAATCTTTCTTCTTCATGTTCTGAAAGGTTAGCACTAATAATAATAGGATATATTTTCTTTTCATCAAGATAAGCATATTTCAAAGTGTATGGCAATTGTTTTAATTCAAACATAGGATCACTTTTAGGTGGAGGAGAACCTCCTAGAGTTTCAATAGGCAAATTGTGTTTAAGCAGAGGACATTGTTCGAAGAAAATTTTATCTATGTCATTTCTTTCATGCATATGTAAATCATTTTCATGGTCTAGCAAATATTGTTCTAGTGGATCAGTAGGAGGTACATCAATAGAAGCAAGACCAATTATTTCATCCTTACTAGGCAATTCTTTTTCTTGAAGCTTTCTACTAAACTTGGAAAAATTAAACTCATCAGACTCATCACCAAAACTAAAACCGACAGTTTGTTTCTCACAATCTAATTTAGCATTAACGGTGTTCAAGATAATGGGACAAAAGTCATCTTGTGGGGAACCAAGAACAATAAAATCAGTAGGGTATTTTATTTTCCCACACAAGACTTCAACATCTCTAACAATCTCAATTGGTGATATAGTATCTCTATTAGCTAGTTTAATAGTAACATCGATGTCTTCTATCTCTGTGGGTGGTATGTCATTCATAATTTCTTGAATAAAGTAAAGGGAATAACACTCATGCTAGCACCTATGTCACATAAACCACGATAACAATGATCTCCTATTTTAACTGAGACAACGGGCATGCCAACAACAGGTCTATGATTATCCGTTTTATGGGGTTTGGCGATTCTAGCGGCTTCTTCACACAAGTAAATAACATGCCCATCTATATTTTCTTCCAGGAGATCCTTAACCATAGCAACACTAGATTCTAATTTGATTTGTTCATCAGGTTTAGGTGTCCTAATATAACTTTTGTTAACCACAGTTGAAACTTTAGCATGTTCCTTTATTCTAACAGGGAAAGGTGGTTTCTCAATATAAGCAGTAGGAACAACTGGACCAACATTATAAAGTATAGTTCCCTCTTTGGCTAGTACCGGTTCTTTAATTTCTTATTTAATAGGTGGGTGGTATTTAAACCACTTCTCCTTAGGGAGATCAACATGAGTAGCAAATGATTCACAAAAGCAGGCTACTATCTCAGAGTCAAGTCCATATTTAGTGCTAAACTTTTGAAAAGCATTGGTATTCATAAAAGATTTAACACAATCATACTTAAGCTTAATACCTGACTCTTTACCTTCATCGAGTTCCCAATCTTCGGAGTTGTGTTTAATTATTTCCAAAAGATCCCACCGGAATTCAATAGTCTTCTTCACAAAAGAACGAGTACAAGAAGTATCGAGCATGGATTGATCATCACGAGAAAGCCGAGCATAGAAGTTTGAATAATAATTTCTCTTGAGAGCTCATGATTGGGGCATGAATATAACATTGACTTAAGCCTCCCCCACACTAGAGTGATACTTTCTCCTTCACGAGGCCAAAAATTATATATATAATTTTGATCGCGATGAACTAGTTGCATAGGATAAAAAATTTGATGGAACTCCAATTTCAATCGATTCCAATTCCAAGATCCAATATCATCGCATAGCCTATACCATGCCAATGCTTTTCACTTCAAAGATAAAGGTAAAACCTTCTTGTTAATATCATCACCGGGTAAACCTGCAGGCTTGAACAATCCACAATTTTTTCCATATATATCAAGTGCATATCAGGATGTTCGGTTCCATCTCCTGCATAAGGATAGCTAGCAGTTGTTCTATCATACCCGAAGGAATTTCATATTCAATATTTTTAGTAGGTGCAGTAGGTTGAGGGGTAGCTAATTGTGGTTCCGTTCAAGGTGAAGATACCCCAAACAAACCCCTCAAAGGATTGTTTTCCATAGTAACAAGTGACAATAAATTTCAGTACACTATATAAATGTTTCCTTACCGATTTCCACTCACCAAGAGCACTTCACTCCCCGGCAATGGCACCAGAAAATAGCCTTGATGACCCATAAGTATATGGGATCAATCGTAGCTCTTTTCGATAAGTAAGAGTGTCGAACCCAACGAGGAGCAGAAGGAAATGACAAGTGGTTTTCAGCAAGGTAATGTTTGCAAGTGCTGAAATTGTAAGTAACAGAGTCGTTTGATTGCAAGATAATTTATAACGAGCAATTAACGATAATAGTAACAAAAGTGCAGCAAGAATGCATGATAGCCCAATCCTTTTGAGGCAAAGGACAGGCCAAAATGGTCTCTTATAGTAAGCAAAGCGTTCTTGAGGGTACACGGGAATTTCATCTAGTCACTTTCATCATGTTGATTCGATTTGTGTTTGCTACTTTGATAATTTGATATCTGGGTGGACCGGTGCTTAGGTGTTGTTCTTACTTGAACAAACCTCCTACTTATGATTAACCCCCTCGCAAGCATCCGCAACTATGAGAAAAGTATTAAGAATAAATTCTAAGCATAGCATTAAACTGTTGGATCCAAACGGTCCCTTACGGAAAAGCGCATAAACTAGGGTTTAAGCTTCTGTCACTCTCGCAACCCATCATCTAATAACTACTCCACAATTCATTCCCTTAGGCCCAAATATGGTGAAGTGTCATGTAATCCATGTTCACATGACACCACTAAGGGAATCACAACATACATACTATCAAAATATCGAACACATATCAAGTTCACATGATTACTTGCAACATGATTTCTCCCGTGACCTCAAGAACAAAAGTAACTACTCACAAATGATAATCATGCTCAAGATCACAGGGGTATTAAATAGCATATTGAATCTGAACATATAATCTTCCACCAAATAAACTGTATAGTAATCAACTACAAGATGTAGTCAACACTACTAGTCACCCACAAGCACCAATCTATAGTTTCGGTACAAAGATTGAACACAAGAGATGAACTAGGGTTTGAGATAAGATGGTGTTATTGAAGATGTTGATGGAAATTGCCCTCCCCAAGATGGGAGAGTTGTTGGTGATGACGATGACAATGATTTCCCCCTTCGGGAGGGAAGGTCCCCCGGCGGAATCGCTCCGCCAGAGGGTAAAAGTGCTCCTGCCCAAGTTCCGCCTCGAGACGGCGGCGCTCCATCCCGAAAGTCCTCTCCTTATTTTTTCTAGGTAAAAATGACTTGTATACCAGAAGATGGGCACCGGAGGTGGGACGAGGGGAGCACAACCCACCAGGGCTCATCTGGGCTCCCTGGTGCGTCCAGGTGGGTTGTGCCCACCTGGTGGGCTCCCTCTGGTACTTGTTGGCTCCAATATTCCTCATATATTCCATAAAAAATCTCTCTAAAGTTTCAGCTTGTTTGGAGTTGTGCAGAATAGGTGGCCTGACATAGCTTTTCCAGGTCCAGATTTCCAACTGCCGGAATTCTCCCTCTTTGTGTGTACCTTGCATATTATGAGAGAAAATGCATTAGAATTACTCCAAAAAGCATTATTATGCATAAAAACATCATAAATAATAGTAGGAAAACATGATGCAAAATGGACGTATCAGGTAGCGAGGCACGTATTGTATTGTTGCCATCAAGGATAAAAAGATGGGGTTTTCATCATATTGCTTGAGTTTATCCCTCTACATCATGTCATCTTACTTAAGGCATTACTCTGTTCTTTATGAACTTAATACTCTATATGCATGCTGGATAGCGGTCGATGTGTGGAGTAATAGTAGTAGATGCACGCAAGAGTCAGTCTACTTGACACGGACGTGATGCCTATATGTATAATCATTGTCTTGGATATCGTCATAACTTTGCGCTTTTCTATCAGTTGCTCGACAGTAATTTGTTCACCCACCGTATTATTTGCCTTCATGAGAGAAGCCTCTAGTGAAACCTATGGCCCCCGGGTCTATTTTCCAATATATATTTTCAGATCTGTAAACAAAAATACCAAATATATCTTGCTGCAGTTTATTTACTTTTATTTTGTTTTACATTTTAGCAATCTTTTATACCTATCTCTATCAAATCTCACCTTTGCAATTGACCGTGAAGGGATTGACAACCCCTTTATCGCATTGGGTGTAAGTGTTTGATTGTTTGCGAAGGTGCATAGATTGTGGACTTGCTTGTACCTCCTACTGGATTGATACCTTGGTTCTCTAACTAAGGGAAATACTTATCTCTACTTTGCTGCATCACCCTTTCCTCTTCAAGGGAAAAACCAACGCAAGCTCAAGAAGTAGCAGGAAGAATTTCTGGCACCGTTGCCGGGGAGGTCTACATCAAGCCTACCAAGTACCCATCATAAACTCTCATCTCTTGCATTACATTATTTGCCACCTGCCTCTCGTTTTCCCCTCCCCCATTTCTAAAATGATTTTCAGAAAAAACACAAAAGATTTGCCTTTTTATTCGCCTTCTTCCATTCGTCTTTTCGTTTGCTTTTTGGTTGCTCGTGTGTTAGATTGCTTTCTTTCACGATGACTCAAGAGAATACTAAGTTGTGTGATTTTTCCAATACCAATAACAATGATTTTATTAGTACTCCGATTGCCCCCGCCACTAGTGCGGAATCTTATGAAATTAATGCCGCTTTCTTGAATCTTGTTATGAAAGAACAGTTTTCCGGCCTTCCTAGTGAATATGCTGCATCACATGTAAATACTTTCATTCAGTTGTGTGATTTGCAAAAGAAGAAAGATGTGGAAAATGATGTACTGGCCGGATAATTATGCTTTAGTAAACCTCTGCTAAATATGCCACGTCACCTCCGTCACTGTTTAATCTCGCGTCGGTTCGAAACTTTTCGAATTCAAAATTTAAATATTGTCAAACATCAATAGTTTTCAAACATCGAAACAAAAATGTTCGGTTTGTGCCGAATATTACAAAGGTAATTATAGTAAAGAAAACACAAATTTATAAAATACTTAAATGCCCTAAGTTGAATTAAAACAGTAAAAGAAAAGAAATAAAAGAAAAGAAGTAAAAACGGAAAACAAACAATTACAAAAAAGGAACCCCTCCCCCCCACTGGGCCATCTGTGGCCCAGCTGGCCAGCCCAAGTGGGCAACGGCCCAGCTGGCCACACACCCGGCCCAACCGGCCACCCCACTACATAACCTCCCTTCCACTCTC
>NC_041388.1:399218266-399248980 GCF_002162155.2 Triticum dicoccoides | reverse complement strand
AGCCGCCTAGCCTGCCTGCGGCCACGCCCCGCTGCTCCCGCTACCGACCCGCGCGCCTCGCCGCTCACTCGCCGTCGCCAGCGCCTCTGGCCGCGCCCGACTACGCCCTCCGTGGCTCCCGCCCCGCTCCGGCCGCGTCGTCCCGCCTCTACTGCTGCTGCCGCTGTTCGACGTTGTCGCTGCCTCCTCCTTCCGTCGTGCTCCACCGCTGTGTGATGCTATTGCTGCCCCTGCTGATGCCGCTGGCCACCATCGCCGCTGTGCCCGCCTCGACCGGTAGCTCTCCCTTGCTGCTTCCCCATGCTGCCCGAGCCACCCCCCGCCCACGCCCGCATCCGCCAGGACCCAGTGCCGTTCTTGCCGGTCCAGCTCCGCCGCTTGTCGGCGTTGGCCGCGCCCTCCCGCTCGCGCACCCGCCTGGTTGCGCCTGCCTGGCCACTGGCCTCGCCCCGCCGTAATCCCTGCGGGCGAGCGCCCGCCTAGGCGCCCTTCGCCCGGTTCCGCCCGAACCCACGCGCCCGTTAAGGCCATGGGCCTATGACAAGTAGGCGCGCGCCCCAGTACGTTTGTTAAAAAAATAATTAAAAGAATTAAATAAATAAATAATAATTAAAATAATATTAATTAATTAATTAACACTGCTTAGTTAACTAATTAACTCTAATTAACTTGCTAATTAAATGTTAACAAATAGTTAGTCTTCACCCTATGACATGTGGGACCCACACATCAGTTTGACCGGTCAAAGGTCACAGTTGACTGCTGACATCATGCTGACGTCAGCAAGCACTATTCTGGATAATGTTGAATTAAAGTAATTAAATAAATGTTAAAAATATTAAATCTTTTAAAATTAATATAAAATAAACCATAGCTCGGATGGAAAAACTTTGTACATGAAAGTTGCTCAGAACGACGAGACGAATCCGGATACACAGCCCGTTCGCCGGCCACACATCCCTAGCATAGCGAACACGCAACTTTTCCCCTCTGGTTCATCTGTCTGAAAACGCGAAACTTCGGGGATACTTTCCCAGATGTTTTCCCCCTTCACCGGTATCACCTCCTGCTGCGTTAGGGCACACCTAGCACCGTTACTTGTCATGTCATGCATCGATATGCATCAGTTTGCATTGTATTCATTGTTTCTTCCCTATCTTCTCTCCGGTAGACTACGAGACTGACGCCGCTACTGGTGCCCCGACCGACTACGTTGTTGACAACCCCTACTTGCCAGTGCAACAAGGCAAGCCCCCCCCCTTGATCACCAAATATCGCCTATTCTTCTCTCTAATGCTTGCATTAGAGTAGTGTACCATGTTACTGCTTTCCGTTAATCCTATTCTGATGCATAGCCTGTCCATGCTACTACCGTTGTTACCTTACCTGCAATCCTAAATGCTTAGTGTAGGATGCTAGTATTCCATCAGTGGCCCTACATTCTTGTCCGTCTGCCATGCTATACTACCGGGTCGTGATCACTCGGGAGGTGATCACGGGTATATACTAATATACATATTATATGATACTTGTGGTGTCTAAAGTCGGGTCGGCTCGTAGAGTACCCACGAGTGATTCACGGATTGGGTCCGAAAGGGTGTTTGTCCTGACGGCCCTTTGAGTGAACCTTTGTGGCGGAGCGACAGGGTAGGTGGAGACCACCTAGGAGAGAGGTGGGACTGGCCCTGGTCGGCGTCCGTGGTTAATTCAATTAACACGCTTAACGAGATCTGGGTATTTGATCTGAGTCTGGCCATTGGCCTATACGCACTAACCAACTACGCGGGAACAGTTATGGGCACTCGACATCGTGGTATCAGCCAAAGCCTTCTTGACATCATCGACTGGGCGGCGCGCACCGGGTTGGACTGGAACGCCTGCTCTTGTATAAGGGAGGCTAGTTCTGCTCGCCAATCGTGTTCGCAACATGCAAGTGTGCAATGGGCAATGGGCCCAGACCCCTGCGCCATAGGATTTAGACCGGCGTGCTGACCTCTCTGTTGTGCCTAGGTAGGGCTGCGACGTGTTGATCTTCCGAGGCCAGGCATGATCCAGGAAAGTGTGTCCGGCCAAAGGGGATCAAGCGTGTTGGGAAATGTGGTGCACCCCTGCAGGGAAGTTTATCTATTCGAATAGCTGTGTCCCTCGGTAAAAGGATGACCCGGAGTTGTACCTTGACCTTATGACAACTAGAACCGGATACTAAATAAAACACACCCTTCCAAGTGCTAGATAAAACCCGGTGATCGCTCTCTAACAGGGAGACGAGGAGAGGATCACCGGGTAGGAATATGATATGCGATGATACTTGGTGAACTTACCATCTACTCTCTTCTACATGCTGCAAGATGGAGGCTGCCAGGAGCGTAGTCTTCATTAGGACTAGCTATCCCCCTCTTATTCTGGCATTCTGCAGTTCAGTCCACATATACTACCCCTTTCATTTGATACCAATGCATATGTAGTGTAGCTCCTTGCTTGCGAGTACTTTGGTTGAGTACTCACGGTTGCTTTGCTTCCCCCCCTTTCCCCTTTCTATACCTGATTGTTGCGAACAGACGATGGAGTCCAGGAGCCAGACGCCACCGTCGATGACGACTCCTACTACACTGGAGGAGCCTACTACTACGTGCAGGCCGCTAACGACGACCAGGAGTAGTTTAGGAGGATCCCAGGCAGGAGGCATGTGCCTCTTTCGATATGTATCCCAGTTTGTGCTAGCCTTCTTAAGGCAAACTTGTTTAACTTATGTTTGTACTCAGATATTGCTGCTTCCACTGACTCGTCTATGATCGAGCTCTTGTATTCGAGCCCTCGAGGCCCCTGGCTTGTAATATGATGCTTGTATAACTTATTTTATTTGTAGAGTTGTGTTGTGATATCTTCCCGTGAGTCCCTGATCTTGATCATACAAATTTGCGTGTATGATTAGTGTATGATTGAATCGGGGGCATCACAAGTTGGTATCAGAGCCGACTGCCTGTAGGAATCCCCCTTCCACACTCCTTGGCCGAAGTCGAGCCTAGACATTGCAAAACTTTTACTAACATGGTTGTGTGTCTTACGGGACCACGTCACCATTTGGGTGGTATTAGGATCGTTTACTCCTCGATCTTTACTCTGGGACTCTGATCTCTCTTCTACTCGGGTTAAACGAATTTACTAACTCTAACATTAGGATCCCGTGACAACATTCACCCCAAAGTTGGATAAGCCCTAGTTATTCCTTAGAGTAGTATATTGAACAATATCCACACTGTCATTTGACTCCTTTGAAACATCTTTGTTTTCAGATGGAACCCACGAGGTAGGTCGTGCGCCACACGATGGCCATTGGTGTCTCAGGATCACCTACTGTGTTGTCTGAGATGATGACCTATCTGGGTTATCGCTGGCACCCTGAGTACACCGTGTATGAGCAGTATCAGGAGTAGTACCGTGCCACCGTCCACCTCTACTCTCGGGAGTATGACTCCACTACCGTGCTGCACAATGCTCATGGTGTTGGGGTGACTATCGACATGGCAGTCCACAATGCTGCTTATGCTGCTCTGACACGTCTTCGTGGAGAGTATCGGGAGTTGGACACCTCCCCTTTTAGGCACATTGCTATCGCATCCGATGTTGGAGCGGAGGGATACTACACTGCTGCCTACTCCACTGTCACCCGAGAGCCCTTCTACCATCAGAACCTGGTTCTGCATGCTGATGGGCTGGATAGAGCTAACCGAGCTCTTCGCCACGAGTTGTACACCACCCATCAGCACCTTTACCGTGCTCTGACCCTGTTGCACCCCCTTTGTCCGATCTGGTGATTTGTCGCATTCTGTGGTCTACCCAGCCAGGACCGTGATGCCCCAGGGTGTCGGCTGGCCAGATATGGGAGGATACTCTCCCGCATTTGGTCCTCTTCTGCCACTTGAGCGTCAGGTTCTGCATCAAAGTATCCGTGGACCCTAGGTTACTGACGTGGAGGACTTCCCGTCACGTCACTACCAGCTGTCAGGCTACACCTACCTCCACAGTTCCTCCTGGGACTGATATAGTCTTGCTTATTAGTATTAGGTGCCTTCGTCGCGAGCATGCGTTCCACCTATGATGTCTTTAGTCTATGTACCGAACTCTATGCATGATCCCTTTTGTAAGATATGTTGACTACTATGTAGTATCTATCGTGCTTCTTTCATTGTGCATGCTTCATTGTGAATGATGCTTGTCTTTGTAAATTTCTCAATGTTGAACTACTTTTGTTATATTTTAGCAGGATGGTTAGACCAGGTGGTCGTGGTGGTTATGCCCCACCTCCGCATGAGTACATGGCTGGTATGATCCAACAGCTCGAGATGAATCGCCAGTTCATGGAGAATATGATGGCTCGGTTTCCTCGCCCCAATATGAACCAACAGCCAGCCCAAGTGACTCTGCAGGATTTCATGCGCCTCAACCCAACTGTGTACCGCAGCTCAACTCAGCCTCTGGATGCTGATGACTGGCTCCATGACATCACCTATGAGATGGAGTCTGCTGATTTAGCCCCTGCCAGCTATGTCACCTTTGCTTCCTTCTTCCTGAAAGGACCCGCTGCTCAATGGTGGGATAGCCACAGGCGTACTCTGTCGGTTGGAACAATCATCACCTGGCCAGACTTCCAAGCTGCTTTCCGTGCCCACTTCATTCCTCGGGGAGTCATGGACCGGAAGAAGCGCGAGTTCCGCAACCTCACCCAAGGCAACAAAACTGTGGAAGCTTATCAGCGGGAGTTTTTGGATTTATCCCGCTATGCCGAAGAAGACATTGCAACTGATGCACACAGACATGAGAAGTTCCATGATGGCCTCCAAGCTGACATCAAGCTCGCACTTCTAGTGCATGACTTTGCTGATTTCGCCACCTTGGTGAACAAGGCCATCAATGTCGAAACTGGTCTGCAGGAACAGTAGAACTCTCACAGGCGCAACCGTGACACGGGCTCATCTTCTGGCCCGTCCTCGCAAAAGCGTAGGGTATGGATTCCCAACAGCATGTACCATCCAACTACACCTGCTCCAAGGCAGTCCTATGCTGCACCATGTCTGCCTCCCCCACCAACTAGGCAGTCAAGACTTCCAGCTCCACCACCCCGAGCTCATGTTCCCACTCCCAATAATGGTTTGTGCTTCAGGTGTGGACAACCAGGACACTGTGCTAGGGAATGTAACCAGAACCAGAATCAACTGGCCCTTCCCGTAGCTAGCCGTGGAAGCAACCAACCCCGCAACAACAATGCCAAGTCTTATGGTCGTGTTCATGCCAACCACGTTGATCTCAATGAAGTTCTAGACCAGCCTGCTACTGTGATGGGTACACTCCTCGTAAATTCTGTACCAGCATCCGTTTTATTTGATACAGGAGCATCACATTCATTCGTATCAGCTGAGTTTGCATTCATGCATGGCATTAAATATGAAGAGATGAACACCGCGATAGTGGTACACACCCCTGCGAGCCAATGCCAAACCTCTATGGTTAGTCACAACGTTCCCGTTGAAATCGAAGGACTGGAATTCCTTGTCTCTCCCATCGTACTAAAGTCCAGTAGCATTGACCTCATTCTAGGAATGGATTGGTTGAAAGCGCATACTACTTCTATAGTTTGCGCCACTAAGATCGTCCATCTGCTACACCCTTCTGATGAAATAATTACTTACCATGCTCATCTGGTCCAGAATGCCGAGGCACGGCTTTATGCCTTGAATGCGTTGAACACTACACCACTCGAGAGCATTGAAACATTCCCGTCGTTCACGAATTCCAAGATGTCTTTCCGGAAGAACTTCCAGGGATTCCCCCTGTTAGAGCTGTCGAATTCATCATCGACTTGAAACCAGTCACCACTCCTATAGCCAAACGGCCCTACAAGATGCCGCCGCATGAACTCATTGAGCTTAAGGAGGAAATCAACAAATCTCTTCAGAAAGGTTTCATTCGCCCTAGTTTCTCTCCTTGGGGAGCACCTTCTCTCTTTGTTAAGAAGAAGGATGGGACGAACCGATTAGTCCAAGACTACCGTCCTATTAACCAAGCCACTATTCAGAACAAATATCCCCTCCCTCGGATCAATGATCTGTATGATCAACTGGCTGGTTCCTTAGTGTTCTCCAAACTCAACTTGAGGTTGGGTTACCACCAGATCCGTGTTTGTGAAGAGGGTATCCCAAAGACCGCCTTCATGACTCGATATGGATCATACGAGTACACCGTCATGTCATTCGGCTTAACCAATGCTCCAGCCACCTTCTCTCGTCTAATGAACTATATATTCATGGACTACCTCGACAAGTTCATCGTGGTTTATCTGGATGATATCCTTGTATTTTCCAAGAACAAAGAAGAACATGCTGAACATCTTTGTCTTGTGCTGGAAAAGCTTCGAGAGCATCAACTCTACGCTAAGTATTCCAAGTGTAAATTCTAGCTCCCCGAAGTAACCTATCTTGGGCATGTCATCTCCAAGGATGGTATTGCCGTCAACCCTGAACGAGTTCAGGCTATTCTCAATTGGACTCTTCTGAAGAATGTCAAGCAAGTCAGAAGTTTTCTCGGTCTTGCCATCTATTGTCGTCGATTCGTCGAGAACTTCTCCAAGATTGCCAGGCCTCTGACTAACCTGTTGCATAAGGGTGTCAAGTTCCAATGGACAGGCAAGTGTCAGGAAAGTTTCCAGGCGCTCAAAGACAAGTTGACTTCTGCCCTAGTGCTTGCTCCACCAGATACAAAGAAGGACTTCGTCATTTACTGCGACGCTTCCCATTAAGGATTAGGCTGTGTCCTAATGCAAGAGCACAGAGTGATTGCTTATGCCTCTCATCAACTGCGCCCTCACAAAGAAACTACCTAGTTCACGACCTCGAGCTTGCTGCTGTCATTCATGCTTTGAAGCAGTGGCGACATTACCTTCTCGGTAATCGTTGCGAGATCTTCACCGACCACCAAAGTCTGAAGTATCTGTTTACTCAGCCAAACCTGAACCTCCGTCAGCAGAGATGGATGGAGACTGTTGCAGACTTTAACATGGGTATATCCTATACCCCAGGCAAGGCTAATGTAATGGCTAATGCCTTGATCCGCAAGTCTTACTGCAACCACCTTCAGGTTCGAAAGGTTCAGCCCTCGCTTGTCGAAGAATTTAGAAAGCCGAACCTTCATATTGTCCCTCCTGGTGCACTCGCTCCGCCTCCTCCTGAGAGCCGCAAGATGAACCTCCACATTGTTACCCAGGGTTCTCTCAATACCCTGGTTGCTAAACCAGATCTTGTGAACAGCATCAAAATGATACAGAAGTATGACTCTCAAGCCCACAAGATTAAGTGCTACCTCGCAGAAGGAAAGCCCCCATTCTTCACCATTGCTAATGATGGCACCTTCTACTTCAAGGGCCGCCTAGTGGTGCCATGTTCAGAGGAAAGCTAGGATATGACACAGGAGGTTATGCAAGAAGCTCATGATACGCCTTTGTCTGTTCACCCCGGTAGTATAAAGATGTACCAAGACATCAGTCAGATATTCTGGTGGTCTAATATGAAGCAAGACATTGCTTGTTATGTTGCTGAGTGTGACATTTGCCGTCGTATCAAAACTGAACATCAAAGGCCTGCTGGAACTCTGCAACCTATCACTATTCCTGAATGGAAATGGGACCATGTTGAAATGGACTTCGTCACTGGGTTTCCAAATCGCAGAAAGGTAATAATGCTATTCTTGTCGTCATTCACCGGCTTTCTAAAGTTGCACATTTTCTGGCAGTCAAAGAAACAATCACTGCTAGTCAGCTTGCAACTCTCTACATGTCTAGAATTGTTTCACTTCACGGTATTCCACTGGTTATCAGTTCGGATCGTGGCAGCTTGTTCACTTCAAGATTTTGGGCAAGTTTCCAAGAAGCTATGGGAACTCATCCGTTGTTCAGTACTGCGTTTCATCCTCAGTCGCAAGGACAAGTTGAACATGTCAACCAAGTTCTCGAAGACATGCTTTGAGCTTGTGTAATTTCCTTCGGAAAGAAATGGGAGGAATATATTCCGTATGCCGAGTTCTCTTATAATAATAGCTATCAAGCTAGTCTGAACATGGCCCCCTTCAAAGTGTTACATGGACGAAAGTGTCGAACCCCTCTGAACTGGTCAGAAAATGGGGAACATCCACTCTTCGGTCCGGATATTATACAATAGGCTGAAGAACAAGTCCGCATTATTTGTGAGAATCTCAAGACTGCTCAGTCGCGTCAGAAAAGTCAGTATGACCGTCATCACAAAGACATGGTCTATCTGTTAGGGAATGTAGCAATTTCAAAACTTTCCTACGCACACGCAAGATCATGGTGATGCATAGCAATGAGAGGGGAGAGTATTGTCTACGTACCCTCATAGACCGTAAGCGGAAGCGTTATGACAACGCGGTTGATGTAGTCATACGTCTTCACGATCGACCGATCCTAGTACCGAATGTACGGCACCTCCGCGATCTGCACACATTCAGCTGGTGACGTCCCACGAACTCACGATCCAGTAGAGCTTCGAGGGAGAGTTCCGACAGCACGACGGCATGATGACGGTGATGATGATGTTACCGACGCAGGGCTTCGCCTAAGCACTGCTACGATATGACCGAGGTGGAATATGGTGGAGGGGGGCACCGCACACGGCTTGGAACAATCAACTTATGTGTCCTAGGGTGCCCCCTGCCCCCGTATATAAAGGAGCAAGGGGGGAGGCCGGCCGGCCTTGGTGCGCCCCAAGGAGAGGAGGAATCCTCTTCCTACTAGGAAGAGGATTCATCCTTTCCTACTCCTACTAGGAAGAGGGAAGGAGAGGAAAAGAGAGGGAGAGGGAGAGGGAAAGAGGGGCCGCGCCCCCTCCCCTAGTCCAATTCGGACTCCCCATGGGAGGGGGCGTGCCACCTCCTGGGCTGCTGACATCTCTCTCCCCTAAGGCCAACTAAGGCCCAATACATCCTCGGGGGGTTCTGGTAACCCCTCCGGCACTTCAGTTTTCTCCTAAATCATCTGGAACACTTTCGGTGTACGAATATAGCCGTCCAATATATCAATATTTATGTCTCTACCATTTCGAGACTCCTCGTCATGTCTGTGATCACATCCGGGACTCCGGACTATCTTCGGTACATCAAAACTCATAATACCGATCATCACCGAACATTAAGCGTGCGGACCCTATGGGTTCAAGAACTATGTAGACATCACCGAGACTCATCTCCGGTTAATAACCAATAGCAGAACCTGGATGCTCATATTGGTCAAACCGCATAACGGTATACGTTGTTCCCTTTGTCATCGGTATGTTACTTGCCCGAGATTCGATCGTCAATATCTCAATACCTAGTTCAATCTCGTTACCGGCATGTCTCTTTACTCGTTCTGTAATGCTACATCCCGTAACTAACTCATTAGCTACATTGCTTGCAAGGCTTATTGTGATGTACATTACCGAGAGGGCCCAGAGATACCTCTCTGACAATCGGAGTGACAAATCCTAATCTTGATTCATGCCAACTCAACAAACACCATCGGAGACACCTGTAGAGCATCTTTATAATCACCCAGTTACGTTGTGACGTTTGGTAGCACACAAAGTGTTCTTCCGGTATTCGGGAGTTGCATGATCTCATAGTTATAGGAACATGTATAGTTATGGAGAAAGCAATAGCAATAAACTAAACGATCATCATGCTAAGCTAACGGATGCGTCAAGTCAATCACATCATTCTCTAATGATGTGATCCTGTTAATCAAATGACAACTCATGTCTATGGTTAGGAAACATAACCATCATTGATTCAACGAGCTAGTTAAGTAGAGGCAAACTAGTGACACTCTGTTTGTCTATGTATTCACACATGTACTAAGTTTCCAGTTAATACAATTCTAGCATGAATAATAAACATTTATCATGATATAAGGAAATATAAATAACAACTTTATTATTGCCTCTAGGGCATATTTCCTTCAGTCTCCCACTTGCACTAGAGTCGATAATCTAGATTATACAGTAATGATTCTAACACCCATATGGAGTCTTGGTGTTGATCATGTTTTGCTCGTGAGAGAGGCTTAGTCAACTGGTCTGCAACATTCAGATCCGTATGTATCTTGCAAATCTCTATGTCTCCCTCCTTGACTTGATCGCGGATGGAATTGAAGTGTCTCTTGATATGCTTGGTTCTTTTGTGAAACCTGCATTCCTTTGCCAAGGCAATTGCACCAGTACTGTCACAAAAGATTTTCATTGAACCCAATGCACTAGGTATGACACCTAGATCGGATATGAACTCCTTCATCCAGACTCCTTCATTTGCTGCTTCCGAAGCAGCTATGTACTCCGCTTCACACACAGATCCCGCCATGATGCTTTGCTTAGAACTGCACCAAATGACAGCTCCACCGTTCAATAAAAACACGTATCTGGTTTGTGACTTAGAGTCATCCGGATCAGTGTTAAAGCTTGCATCGACGTAACCGTTTACGACGAGATCTTTGTCACCTCCATATACGAGAAACATATCCTTAGTCCTTTTCAGGTATTTCAGGATGTTCTTGACCGTTGTCCAGTGATCCACTCCTGGATTACTTTGGTACCTCCCTGCTAAACTAATAGCAAGGTACACATCAAGTCTGGTACATAGCATTGCATACATGATAGAGCCTATGGCTGAAGCATAGGGAACACCTTTCATTTTCTCTCTATCTTCTACAGTGGCCGGGCATTGAGTCTGACTCAACTTCACACCTTGTAACACAGGCAAAAACCCTTTCTTTGCGTGATCCATTTTGAACTTCTTCAAAACTTTATCAAGGTATGTGCTTTGTGAAAGTCCAATTAAGCGTCTTGATCTATCTCTATAGATCTTGATGCCCAATATATAAGCACCTTCACTGAGGTCTTTCATTGAAAAAAATCTTATTTAAGTATCCTTTTATGCTATCCAGAAATTCTATATCATTTCCAATCAACAATATGTCATCCACATATAAATTAGAAATGTTACAGAGCTCCCACTCACTTTCTTGTAAATACAGGCTTCTCCAAAAGTCTGTATAAAACCATAAGATTTGATCACACTACCAAAACGTTTATTCCAACTCCGAGATGCTTGCACCAGTCCATAGATGGATCGCTGGAGCTTGCACACTTTGTTAGTACCATTTGGATCGATAAAACCTTCAGGTTGCATCATATACAACTCTTCTTCCAGAAATCCATTGAGGAATGCAGTCTTTACATTCATTTGCCATATTTCATAATCATAAAATGCGGCAATTGCTAACATGATTCGGACGGACTTAATCATCGCTACGGGTGAGAAGGTCTCATCGTAGTCAACTCCTTGAACCTGTCGAAAACCTTTTGCAGCTATAGAACTTATTGGAGACTTGATGTCTACTACACAACCTTCTTCTTGTAGACGTTGTTGGGCCTCCAAGTGCAGAGATTTGTAGGACAGTAACAAATTTCCCTCAAGTGGATGACCTAAGGTTTATCAATCCATGGGAGGCGTAGGATGAAGATGGTCTCTCTCAAACAACCCTACAACCAAATAACAAAGAGTCTCTTCTGTCCCCAACACAACCAATACAATGGTAAATTGTATAGGTGCACTAGTTCGGCAAAGAGATGGTGATACAAGTGCAATATGGATGATAGATATAGGTTTTTGTAATCTGAAAATATAAAACAGCAAGGTAACTAATGATAAAAGTGAGCGTAAACGGTATTGCAATGCTAGGAAACAAGGCCTAGGGTTCATACTTTCACTAGTGCAAGTTCTCTCAACAATAATAACATTATTGGATCATATAACTATCCCTCAACATGCAATAAAGAGTCAGTCCAAAGTCACTAATAGCGGAGAACAAACAAAGAGATTATGGTAGGGTACGAAACCACCTCAAAGTTATCCTTTCTGATTGATCTATTCAAGAGTCCGTAGTAAAATAACACAAAGCTATTCTTTCCGTTCGATCTATCATAGAGTTCGTACTAGAATAACACCTTAAGACACAAATCAACCAAAACCCTAATGTCACCTAGATACTCCAATGTCACCTCAAGCATCCGTGGGTATGATTATACGATATGCATCACACAATCTCAGATTCATCTATTCAACCAACACAAAGAACTTCAAAGAGTGCCCCAAAGTTTCTACCGGAGAGTCAAGACGAAAACGTGTGCCAACCCCTATGCATAAGTTCACGAGGTCAGGAACTCGCAAGTTGATCACCAAAACATACATCAAGTGGATCACGTGATATCCCATTGTCACCACAGATAAGCACATGCAAGACATACATCAAGTGTTCTCAAATCCTTAAAGACTCAATCCGATAAGATAACTTCAAAGGGAAAACTCAATCCATTACAAGAGAGTAGAGGGGGAGAAACATCATAAGATCCAACTATGATAGCAAAGCTCGCGATACATCAAGATCGTACCACCTCAAGAACACGAGAGAGAGAGAGATCAAACACATAGCTACTGGTACATACCCTCAGCCCCGAGGGTGAACTACTCTCTCCTCGTCTTGGAGAGCGCCGGGATGATGAAGATGGCCACCGGAGAGGGATTCCCCCCTCCGGCAGGGTGCCGGAACAGGTCTAGATTGGTTTTCGGTGGCTACAGAGGCTTCTAGCGGCGGAACTACCGATCTATTATGATCTCTGATGTTTTTAGGGTATATGGACATATATAGGCGAAAGAAGTCGGTTAGGGGAGCCACGAGGGTGGGGCGCGCCTTCCTACCTCGTGGCCACCTCGAAGCTTCCCTGTCGTCTACTCCGAGTTTCCTGGATTGCTTCCGTTCCAAAAAAAAGTTCCGTGAAGTTTCAGGTCAATTGGACTTCGTTCGATTTTCCTTTTCTGCAATACTCTAAAACTAGGAAAAACCGGAAATTGGCACTGGGCTCTAGGTTAATAGGTTAGTCCCAAAAATCATATAAAATAGCATATAAATGCATATAAAACATCCAAGGTTGATAATATAATAGCATGGAACAATCAAAAATTATAGATATGTTGGAGACGTATCAAGCATCCCCAAGCTTAATTCCTGCTCGTCCTCGAGTAGGTAAATGATAAAACATAATTTTTGATGTGGAATGCTACATAACATATTTATCCATGTAATCTTCTTTATTGTGGCAAGAATATTCAGATCCATAAGATTCAAGACAAAAGTTTAATATTGACATAAAAACAATAATACTTCAAGCATACTAATGAAGTAATCATGTCTTCTCAAAATAACATGGCCAAAGAAAGTTATCCCTACAAAATCATATAGTCTGGCTATGCTCTATCTTCACCACACAAAATATTTAAATCATGCACAACCCCAATGACAAGCCAAGCAATTGTTTCATACTTTTGATGTTCTCAAACTTTTTTAATCTTCACGCAATACATGAGCATGAGCCATGGACATAGCACTATAGGTGTAATAGAATGGTGGTTGTGGAGAAGACAAAAAGGAGAAGATAGTCTCACATAAACTAGGCGTATCAACGGGCTATGGAGATGCCCATCAATAGATATCAATGTGAGTGAGTAGGGATTGCCATGCAATGGATGCACTAGAGCTATAAGTGTATGAAATCTCAAAAAGAAACTAAGTGGGTGTGCATCCAACTCGCCTGCTCACGAAGACCTAGGGCATTTTGAGGAAGCCCATCATTGGAATATACAAGCCAAGTTCTATAATGAAAGATTCCCACTAGTATATGGTAGTGACAACATAGGAGACTCTCTATGATGAAGATCATGGTGCTACTTTGAAGCACAAGTGTGGAAAAAGGATAGTAGCATTGCCCCTTCTCTCTTTTTCTCTCATTTTTTGTTCTTTTTTGGGGCCTTCTCTTTTTTTATGGCCTCTTTTTTTCTTTTTATTTTATTTTCGTCCGGAGTCTCATCCCAACTTGTGGGGGAATCATAGTCTCCATCATCCTTTCCTCACTAGGACAATGCTCTAATAATGATGATCATCACACTTTTATTTACTTACAACTCAAGAATTACAACTCGATACTTAGAACAAAATATGACTCTATATGAATGCCTCCGGTGGTGTACTGGTATGTGCAATGACTCATGAGTGACATGTATGAAAGAATTATGAACGGTGGCTTTGCCACAAATACGATGTCAACTACATGATCATGCAAAGCAATATGACAATGATGAAGCGTGTCATAATAAACAGAATGGTGGAAAGTTGCATGGCAATATATCTCGGAATGGCTATGGAAATACCATAATAGGTAGGTATGGTGGCTGTTTTGAGGAAGGTAAATGGTGGGTGATATGGTACCGGCGAAAGTTGCGTGGCACAAGAGAGGCTAGCAATGGTGGAAGGGTGAGAGTGCGTATAATCCATGGACTCAACATTAGTCATAAAGAACTCACATACTTATTGCAAAAATCTATTAGTTATCGAAACGGAGTATTGTGCGCATGCTCGTAGGGGGTAGATTGGTAGGAAAAGACCATCGCTCGTCCCTGGCCGCCACTCATAAGGAAGACAATCAATAAATAAATCATGCTCCGACTTCATCACATAACGGTTCACCATATGTGCATGCTATGGGAATCACCAACTTTAGAACAAGTATTTCTCAAATTCACAACTACTCAACTAGCATGACTCTAATATCACCATCTTCATATCTCAAAACAACCATCGAGTATCAAACTTCTCATAGTATTCAATGCACTTTATATGAGAGTTTTTATTATATCCCTCTTGGATGCCTATCATATTAGGACTAAATTCATAACCAAAGCAAATTACCATGCTGTTTAGGACTCTCAAAATAATATAAGTGAAGCATGAGAGTTCATCTATTTCTATAAAATAAGACCACCACCATGCTCTAAAAAGATATAAGTGAAGCACTAGAGCAACGACAAACTACTCCAAAAGATATAAGTGAAGATCAATGAGTAGTTGAATAATTATGTAACTATTTGAAGACTCTCTAACATTTAAGAATTTAAGATCTTGGCATTTTATTCAAACAGCAAGCAAAGCAAAAGAAAATAAAATGACACTCCAAGCAAAACACATATCATGCGGTGAATAAAAATGTAGCTCCAAGTAAAGTTATCGATAAACGAAGACGAAAGAGGGGATGCCTTTCGGGGCATCCCCAAACTTAGGCTTTTTGGTGTCCTTGGATTTTACCTTGGGGTGCCTTTGGCATCCCCAAGCTTAGGCTCTTGCCACTCCTTGTTCCATAATCCATCGAATCTCTACCCAATACTTGAAAACTTCACAACACAAAACTTAACAGAAAACTCGTAAGCTCCGATAGTATAAGAAAATAAATCACCACTTTTGGTACTGTTGTGGACTCATTCTAAATTCATATTGGTGTAATATATACTGTATTCCAACTTCTCTATGGTCCATACCCTCCGATACTACTCATAGATTCATCAAAATAAGCAAACAACACATAGAAAACAGAATCTGTCAAAAAAAGAACAGTCTGTAGTAATCTGTAGGTTTCGAATACTTCTGTAACTCCAAAAATCCTGAGAAATTAGGAAGTCCTAGGAATGTTTTTCATTAATCTACTGCAATGGGAATGGGTATTTTATCGATCTCTGGTAAAAAATGAAAATTATTCTCGTTAGCACATACTTTCTGTTTTTTGCAGCAAGATCAAATAACAATCACCCAAGAAGATCCTAAAGGCTTTACTTGGCACAAACACTTATTAAAACATAAAAACACAATCATAACAGAGGATGTATGATTTATTTATTACTAAACAGGAACAAAAATAAAATTGGGTTGCCTCCCAACAAGCGCTATCGTTTAACGCCCCTGGCTAGGCATAGGCATGATGATTTCAATGATGCTCACATAAAGGATAAGAATTGAGACATAAAGAGAGCATCATGAAGAATATAACTAGCACATTTAAGTCTAACCCACTTCCTATGCATAGGGATTTTGTGAGCAAACAATTTATGGGAACAATAATCAACTAGCATAGGAAGGCAAAACAAGCATAACTTCAGAACTTTAAGTACATAGAGAGGAAACTTGATATTATTGCAATTCCTACAAGCATATACTCCTCCCTCATAATAATTTTCAGTAGCATCATGAATAAATTCAACAATATAACCATCACATAAAGCATTCTTTTCACGATCTACAACCATATAATTTTTATTACTCTCCACATAAGCGAACTTCTTCTCTTTCGGAATAGTGGGAGTATCATAAAAGACTCGAATACTATAAATTGTTTCCACATTAAAAGAGTAATGTTCAGAAAAAGGGTACTCATAATCATGACAAGTTTGTAAATATAATCATCACTACTTTTTATAGCATAAGTGTCATCACAATAATCATCATAAGTAGCAACTTGGTTCTCGTCATAATCAATTGAAACCTCTTCAAAGATAGTGGAATCATTACTAAATAAAGTCATGACCTCTCCAAATCCACTTTCATAATCATCAGAATAAGATTCAACATCCTCAAAAATAGTGGGATTACTACTTCCTAAAGTTGACACTCTTCCAAACCCACTTTCATCAACATCATAAGTAGGAGGCATGCTATCATCATAACAGATTTGCATATGAAAACTTGGGAGGCTAGAAATATCATCTTCATTAAACATAGCCTCCCCAAGCTTGGGACAGACATTAATTGCAGCAAATATATTCTCAAACTTGTCATTCTCATCAAACATAGCATCCCCAAGCTTGGGCCTTTTCATATCATAAGCATAATCACTCTCATCATTAATAGTATGGATAGCACCAATAGTATAGCAATTATCATCATCACAATGAGTAATAGGAGCAACATCATTTGTGAGGGATACCTTTTTACCTTTGCTTCTCTGTCTTTTATTTTTCTTCTTCAGATCATGTGTGGGTTTAACCCTCTTTTTGGAGCTCCTTATTAATGAGATTGGTTGAATAGAAGGCTCCTCCTCGTTACCTAATTCATCATAAGAAATAATATGAGGATATTGGGAAGTCTCTACCCTTTCATTAGTATTCTCTCCATCTTCTATTTGTTTTCTTGACTTTATGTAATTGGAAATATAAGGATTTTCAATGCAAGTCACCGCGCAATACATAAAAATTTCTTCTAGATCAATATCGAGGAATTTCAAGGTTATATTTTGGAATATGCTTAGTTATACGTTTCATTTCTTCATACCCCAAAAGAATACTAAGATCTTTATGATGCTCAAGGGTAATCAAGTTATCACAAATTTTGTACACGATTTGATCATGAAACAAATAGCATTGTAGCTTTAAATGACCAAGTTCATTGCAAAGTTCACAAGGATGGCGATAATATTGAATCTTTCAGCACAATCATCTAGCCTTTCTTGCAACCATTTAGTTTCCAAATACTTATGCCTCTTGCAAAATCTATCTTCCCTATTTGGTGTGTACTTGCAAACTCTATGTATTCCACAAAAATTGACATGCTTATAAGAGACATTTTCATCATGACTAGTGCAATCCTCATTAGTGCTATGGATATTCAAAGAGTTCATACTAATAACATTTCAATCATGCTCATCATTCAAAGATTTAGTGCCAAACATTCTAATGCATTCTTCCTCCAGCAATTGAGCACTTATCAGAATCCTTATTTTCATGAAAGATATTAAAAAGATGAAGCATATGAGGCACCCTCAATTCCATTTTGTGTAGTTTTCTTTTATAAACTAAACTAGTGATAAAACAAGAAACTAAAAAATTCGATTGCAAGATCTAAATATATACCTTCAAGCACTAACCTCCCCGGCAATGGTGCCAGAAAAGAGCTTGATGTCTACTACACAACCTTCTTCTTGTAGACGTTGTTGGGCCTCCGAGTGCAGAGGTTTGTAGGACAGTAGGAAATTTCCTCAAGTGGATGACCTAAGGTTTATCATTCCATGGGAGGCGTAGGATGAAGATGGTCTCTCTCAAACAACCCTGCAACCAAATAACAAAGAGTCTCTTGTGTCCCCAACACACCCAATACAATGGTAAATTGTATAGGTGCACTAGTTCGGCGAAGAGATGGTGATACGAGTGCAATATGGATGATAGATATAGGTTTTTTTAATCTGAAAATATAAAATAGTAAGGTAACTAATGATAAAAGTGAGCGTAAACGGTATCGCAATGCTAGGAAACAAGGCCTCGGGTTCATACTTTCCCTAGAGCAAGTTCTGTCAACAATAATAACATAATTGGATCATATAACTATCCCTCAACATGCAACAAAGAGTCACTCCAAAGTCACTAATAGCGGAGAACAAACGAAGAGATTATGGTAGGGTACGAAACCACCTCAAAGTTATCCTTTCTGATCGATCTATTCAAGAGTCCATAGTAAAATAACACAAAGCTATTCTTTCCATTCGATCTATCATCGAGTTCCTACTAGAATAACACCTTAAGACACAAATCAACCAAAACCCTAGTGTCACCTAGATACTCCAATGTCACCTCAAGTATCTATGGGTATGATTATACTATATGCATCACACAATCTCAGATTCATCTATTTCAACCAACACAAAGAACTTCAAAGAGTGCCCCAAAGTTTCTACCGGAGAGTCAAGACAAAAATGTGTGCCAACCCCAATGCATATGTTCACGAGGTCACGAAACTCGCAAGTTGATCACCAAAACATACATCAAGTGGATCACGTGATATCCCATTGTCACCACAGATAAGCACATGCAAGATATACATCAAGTGTTCTCAAATCCTTAAAGACTCAATCTGATAAGATAACTTCAAAGGGAAAACTCAATCCATTACAAGAGAGTAGAGGGGGAGAAACATCATAAGATCCAACTATAATAGCAAAGCTTGCGATACATCAAGATCGTACCACCTCAAGAACACGAGAGAGAGAGAGATCAAACACATAGCTACTGGTACATACCCTTAGCCCCGAGGGTGAACTACTCCCTCCTCGTCATGGAGAGCGCCGGGATGATGAAGATGGCCACCGGAGAGGGATTCCCCCCTCCGGCAGGGTGCCGGAATGGGTCTAGATTGGTTTTCGGTGGCTACAGAGGCTTCTAGCGGCGGAACTCCCGATCTATTATGTTCTCTGATGTTTTTAGGGTATATGGACATATATAGGCAAAATAAGTCGGTCAGGGGAGCCACGAGGGGCCCACGAGGGTGGGGGCGCGCCCAGGGGGCAGGCGCGCCTCCCCGCCTCGTGGCCACCTTGAAGCTTCACTGACGTCTACTCCAAGTCTCCTAGATTGCTTCCGTTCCAAAAATAAGTTCCGTGAAGTTTCAGGTCCATTTGACTCCGTTTCATTTTCCTTTTCTGCGATACTCTAAAACAAGGAAAAAACAGAAACTGACACTGGGCTCTAGGTTAATAGGTTAGTCCCAAAGATCATATAAAATAGCATATAAATGAATATAAAACATCCAAGGTTGATAATATAATAGCATGGAACAATCAAAAATTATAGATACGTTGGAGACGTATCAAGACTTCATATCTCTCAATCCGAGCATTTGCTTGAAATATCAAGTTCAACTCCGGGAACATCTCATATGCTCCATGATGTTCAAAACACCGTTGAAGTCCCGGTTCTAAGCCGTAAAGCATGGCACACTGAACTATCGAGTAGTCATCAGCTTTGCTCTGCCAGACATTCATAACATCTGGTGTTGCTCCTACAGCGGGTTTGGCACCTAACGGTGCTTCCATGACGTAATTCTTCTGTGTAGCAATGAGGATAATCCTCAAGTTACGGATCCAGTCCGTGTAATTGCTACCATCATCTTTTAACTTTGCTTTCTCAAGGAACGCATTAAAATTCAACGGAACAACAGCACGGACCATCTATCTACAACAACATAGACATGAGAAATACTATCAGGTACTAAGTTAATGATAAATTAAAGTTCAATTAATCAAATTACTTAAGAACTCCCACTTACACGGACATCCCTCTAATCATATAAGTGATCACGTGATCCATATCAACTAAACCATGTCTGGTCATGATACGTCTCCAACGTATCTATAATTTTTGATTGCTCCATGCTATATTATCTACTGTTTTGGACTATATTGGGCTTTATTTTCCACTTTTATATTATTTTTGGGACTAACCTATTAACCGGAGGCCCAGCCCAGAATTGTTGTTTTTTTGCCTATTTCAGTGTTTTGAAGAAACAGAATATCAAACAGAGTCCAAACGAAATAAAATCTTCGGGAACGTGATTTTCTCACCGAACGTGATCCAGGAGACTTGGAACCTGCTCCAAGGAACAAAAGAGGCAGTCACGAGGGTGGGGGTGCCCCCCCCTAGGGCGTGCCCCCTGCCTCGTGGGCCCCTCGGTGCTCCTCCGGCGTACTTCTTCCTCCTATATATACACACGTACCCCCAAACGATCAGAACAGGAGCCAGAAACCTAATTCCACCACCGCAACTTTCTGTATCCACGAGATCCCATCTTGGGGCCTGTTCCGGAGCTCCGCCGAAAGAGGGCCATCATCATAGAGGGCTTCTACATCATCATAGCCTCTCCGATGAAGTGTGAGTAGTTTACCTCAGACCTTCGGGTCCATAGTTAGTAGCTAGATGGCTTCTCTCTCTTTGGATCTCAATACAAAGTTCTCCCCCTCTCTTGTGGAGATCTATTCAATGTAATCTTCTTTTTGCGGTGTGTTTGTTGAGACCGATGAATTGTGGCTTTATGATCAAGTCTATCTATGAATAATATTTGAATCTTCTCTGAATTCTTTTATGTATGATTGGTTATCTTTCCAAGTCTCTTCGAATTATCCGTTTGGTTTAGCCAACTAGATTGGTAGTTCTTGCCATGGGAGAAGTGCTTAGCTTTGGGTTCGATCTTGCGGTGTCCTTTCCCAGTGACAGAAGGGGCAGCAAGGCACGTATTGCATCATTGCCATCGAGGATAACAAGATGGGGTTTATTTCATATTGCATGAATTTATCTCTCTACATCATGTCATCTTGCTTAAGGCGTTACTCTGTTTTAACTTAATACTCTGGATGCATGCTGGATAGCGGTCGATGAGTGGAGTAATAGTAGTAGATGCAGAATCGTTTCGGTCTACTTGTCACGGACGTGATGCCTATATATTCTCATGACTATGCTTAATTCTGTCAATTGCTCAACAGTAATTTGTTCACCCACCGTACAATACTTATTCTCTTGAGAGAAGCCACTAGTGAAACCTATGGCCCCCGGGTCTATTCTCATCATATCAATCTCCATCACTTAATCTTGCTTCGCTTTTTTACTTTGCTTTTACTTTTTACTTTGCATCTTTATACCAAAAATACCAAAAATATTATATCTATCAGATCTCACTCTCGTAAGTGACTGTGAAGGGATTGACAGCCCCTAATCGCGTTGGTTGCGAGTAGCTATCGCTTTGTGCAGGTACGAGGGACTTGAGCGTGGCCTCCTACTGGATTGATACCTTGGTTCTCAAAAACTGAGGGAAATACTTACGCTACTCTGCTGCATCATCACTTCCTCTTCGGGGGAAAACCAACGCAAGCTCAAGACGTAGCAAGAAGGATTTCTAGCGCCGTTGCCGGGGAGTCTACGCAAAAAGTCAACATACCAAGTACCCATCACAATCCCTATCTCTCGCATTACATTATTTGCCATTTGCCTCTCGTTTTCCTCTCCCCCACTTCACCCTTGCCGTTTTATTCGCCCTCTCTCTCTCTCTATCCTCCCTCTCTTTTTCTGTTTGCCTTTTTTCCCTCACCATGTCAGAACCAAAAAGAGTTGGGGGTTCTCTCCCAAGTTCTAGTGCTTTAGACAATCCTGCTATCTTATCTAAACTCATAAAACGGAATGCTATAGAACGACTTGCCGGAGTTATCAATGAGAACCTTAGTAATTTTGATGAAGATGATTCTGGAATTTTTTGTTATTTACTTTATGAATCTTTGAAAGATGCTTGGGATAGGCTGTTAAGGATCCGGGCTAGCTATGTACCCCAATATCAAATTGAGGTTTACTTAAAAAGCTTTTATGTTGGGCTACCCGCTTCGTTCAAACAAGTCTTAGATTCTATTTTAGAGGGGGGTTTTCTTGAAGGGGACCCCATAGATACCTATGAGAGGATGAAAACAATATTTGGGCACCCCATTAATGAGAAAACTGAAATTACATCTCTCTTGCTTTCTTACCAAAACGAATCTATTAAAGAGATAAAAGCTAGCCTAGATGCCAATTTCCGCAACATTCTTAATCTTTCTTCTACCATTAATGGACATGTGGTCTGTCAAAATAGAAAGATTAATTCCATAGATAACAAGTTTTCTCTCTTTTTCTCCAAAACCAAAGATGGCCATACCTAGATCTATCCTCGCTTTTATGCCTAGCTAGGGGCGTTAAACGATAGCGCTTGTTGGGAGGCAACCCAATTTTATTTTTATTCCTTGCTTTTTGCTCCTGCCTAGTAATAAATAAATTATTTAGCCTCTGTTTTGGTTGTGTTTTTTTGTGTTTAATTAGTGTTTGTGCCAAGTAGAACCATTGGGAAGACTTGGGGAAAGTCTTGTTGAACTTGCTGTAAAAAACAGAAACTATAGCGCTCACGAGAACTGCTGTCATTTTTATTTGAAGAGTGATATTTAGTTAATTCTTTTTGAAGATGATTAATAGATAAATTCCTCACGTCCAGAAATTTATTTTAGAATTTTTGGGGTTCCAGATATTGCGCTAGCTACATATTACTACAGACTGTTCTGTTTTTGACAGATTCTGTTTTTCGTGTGTTGTTTGATTATTTTGATGAATCTATGGCTAGTAAAATAGTTTATAATACATATAGAAGTTGGAATACAGTAGGTTTAAAACCAATATAAATAAATAATGAGTTAATTACAGTACCTTGAAGTGGTCTTTTGTTTTCTTTCGCTAACGGAGCTCACGAGTTTTCTATTTTGAGTTTTGTGTTGTGAAGTTTTCAAGTTTTGGGTGAATTCTTTTGATGGATCATGGAACAAGGAGTGGCAAGAGACTAAGCTTGGGGATGCCCATGGCACCCCCAATATAATCCAAGGACACCAAAAAGTCAAAGCTTGGCGATGCCCCGGAAGGCATCCCCTCTTTCGTCCACTTCCATCAGTAATTTACTTGGAGCTATATTTTTATTCACCAACATGATATGTGTTTTGCTTGGAGCGTCTTGTATTATTTGTGTCTTTGTGTCTTAGTATGCCACAATCATCCTTGCTGTACACACCTTTTGAGAGAGCCATACATGAATTAAAATTTGATAGAATACTCTATGTGCTTCACTTATATCTTTTGAGCTAAGTAATTTTGCTCTATGTGCTTCACTTATATCTTTTGAGCTAAGTAGTTTTGCTCTATGTGCTTCACTTATATCTTTTGAGTGTTATAATTTTGCTCTATGTGCTTCACTTAGATATTTTAGAGCACGGTGGTGGATTTGCTTTAAAGAAACTATTGATCTCTCATGCTTCACTTAAATTATTTTGAGAGTCTCTTGATAGCATGGTAATTTGCTTAATAATAATATGCTTGGTATTCAAGATTTGTGGAACTTTCTTTTGAGTGTGTTGAATACTAAGAAAAGATTGAAGCATGATAATTGTTTTGAGATATGGAGGTGATAATATTAAAGTCATGCTAGTTGAGTAGTTGTGAATTTAAAGAATACTTGTGTTAAAGTTTGTGATTCCTGTAGCATGCACGTATGGTGAACCGTTATGTGATGAAGTCGGAGCATGATTTATTTATTGATTGTCTTCCTTATGAGTGGCGGTCGGGGACGAGCGATGGTCTTTACCTACCAATCTATCCCCCTAGGAGCATGCGCGCAATACTTTGCTTTGATAATTTCTAGATTTTTGCAATAAGTATATGAGTTCTTTATGACTAATGTTGAGTCCATGGATCATACGCACTCTCACCCTTCCACCTTTGCTAGCCTCTCTAACACCGCGCACCTTTTGCCGGTATCATACACCTACCATATACCTTCCTCAAAACAGCCACCATACCTACCTATTATGGCATTTCCATAGCCATTCCGAGATATATTGCCATGCAACTTTCCACCATCTAGTTCATCATGACACACTCCATCATTGTCATATTGCATATCCCGGTACACCGCCGGATGCATTCATATAGAGTCATATTTTGTTCTAAGTATCAAGTTGTAATTGTTGAGTTGTAAGAAAAATAAAACTGTGATGATCATCATTATTAGAGCATTGTCCCAAGTGAGGAAAGAATGATGGAGACTATGATTCCCCCATAAGTCGGGATGAGACTCCGGACAAAAAATAAATAAAAGAGGCCAAAGAAGCCCAAATAAAAAGAGCCCATAAAATTGAAAAAAAAAGAGAAAAGGCCCAAATAAAAAAATGAGAGAAAAAGAGAGAAGGGACAATGTTACTATCCTCTTACCACACTTGTGCTTCAAAGTAGCACCATGATTTTCATAGTAGAGAGTCTCTCATGTTATCACTTTCATATACTAGTGGGAATTTTACATTATAGAACTTGTCTTGTATATTCCAATGATGGGCTTCCTCAAATTGCCCTAGGTCTTCATGAGCAAGCAAGTTGGATGCACACCCACTTAGTTTATTTTTGAGCTTTCATATACTTATAGCTCTAGTGCATCCGTTGCATGGCAATCCCTACTCACTCACATTGATATCTATTGATGGGCATCTCCATAGCCCGTTGATACGCCTAGTTGATGTGAGACTATCTTCTCCTTTTTTGTCTTCTCCACAACCACCATTCTATTCCACCTACAGTGTTATATCCATGGCTCACGCTCATGTATTGCGTGAAGATTGAAAAAGTTTTCAAAAAGTTAGAGTATGAAACAATTGCTTGGCTTGTCATCGGGGTTGTGCATGATTTAAATACTTTGTGTGGTGAAGATAGAGCATAGCCAGACTATATGATTTTGTAGGGATAACTTTCTTTGGCCATGTTATTTTGAGAAGACATAATTGCTTTGTTAGTATGCTTGAAGTATTATTATTTTTTATGTCAATATAAACTTTTGTCTTGAATCTTTCGAATCTGAATATTCATACCACAATTAAGAATATTTGCATTGAAATTATGCCAAGTAGCACTCCGCATCAAAAATTCTCTTTTTATCATTTACCTACTCGAGGACGAGCAGGAATTAAGCTTGGGGATGCCTGATACGTCTCCAACGTATCTATAATTTTTGATTGCTCCATGCTATATTATCTACTGTTTTGGACTATATTGGGCTTTATTTTCCACTTTTATATTATTTTTGGGACTAACCTATTAACTGGAGGCCCAGCCCAGAATTGCTGTTTTTTTGCCTATTTCAGTGTTTCTAAGAAACGGAATATCAAACAGAGTCCAAACGGAATAAAATCTTCGGGAACGTGATTTTCTTACCGAACGTGATCCATGAGACTTGGACCCTGCTCCAAGGAATAAAAGAGGCGGTCACGAGGGTGGGGGGCGCCCCCCTAGGGCGCGCTCTCTGCCTCGTGGGCCCCTCGGTGCTCCTCCGGCGTACTTCTTCCTCCTATATATACACACATACCCCCAAATGATCAGAACAGGACCAAAAAACTAATTCCACCGCCGCAACTTTCTGTATCCACGAGATCCCATCTTGGGGCCTGTTCCGGAGCTCCGCCGGAAGAGGGCCGTCATCACGGAGGGCTTCTACATCATCATAGCCTCTCCGATGAAGTGTGAGTAGTTTACCTCAGACCTTTGGGTCCATAGTTAGTAGCTAGATGGCTTCTTCTCTCTCTTGGAATCTCAATACAAAGTTCTGCCCCTCTCTTGTGGAGATCTATTCGATGTAATCTTCTTTTTGCGGTGTGTTTGTTGAGACCAATGAATTGTGGGTTTATGATCAAGTCTATCTATGAATAATATTTGAATCTTCTCTGAATTCTTTTATGTATGATTGGTTATCTTTGCAAGTCTCTTCGAATTATCCGTTTGGTTTGGCCAACTAGATTGGTAGTTCTTGCCATGGGAGAAGTGCTTAGCTTTGGGTTCGATCTTGCGGTGTCCTTTCCCAGTGACAGAAGGGGCAGCAAGGCATGTATTGCATCGTTGCCATCGAGGATAACAAGATGGGGTTTATTTCATATTGCGTGAATTTATCTCTCTACATCATGTCATCTTGCTTAAGGCATTACTCTATTTTAACTTAATACTCTAGATGCATGTTGGATAGCGGTCGATGAGTGGAGTAATAGTAGTAGATGTAGAATCGTTTCGGTCTACTTGTCATGGACGTGATGCCTATATACATGATCATGCATAGATATTCTCATAACTATGCTCAATTCTATCAATTGCTCAACAGTAATTTGTTCACCCACCATAGAATACTTATGCTCTTGAGAGAAGCCACTAGTGAAACCTATAGCCCCCGGGTCTATTCTCATCATATCAATCTCCATCACTTTAATCTTGCTTTGCTTTTTTACTTTGCTTTTACTTTTTACTTTGCATCTTTATACCAAAAATACCAAAAATATTATATCTATCAGATCTCACTCTCGTAAGTGACCGTGAAGGGATTGACAACCCCTAATCGTGTTGGTTGCGAGTAGCTATCGCTTTGTGCAGGTACGAGGGACTTGAGCGTGGCCTCCTACTGGATTGATACCTTGGTTCTCAAAAACTGAGGGAAATACTTACGCTACTCTGCTGCATCATCCCTTCCTCTTCGGGGAAAACCAATGCAAGCTCAAGACATAGCAGATCATCACGTGAGATGGAGTTGTTTTCAATGGTGAACATCACTATGTTAATCATATCCACTATATGATTCATGCTCGACCTTTCGGTCTCAGTGTTCCGAGGCCATATCTGCGTATGCTAGGCTCGTCAAGTTTAACCCGGGTATTCTGCGTATGCAAAACTGGCTTGCACCCATTGTATGTGAACATAGAGCTTATCACACCCGATCATCACGTGGTGTCTCGGCACGATGAAGTGTAGCAACGGTGCATACTCAGGGAGAACACTTATACCTTGAAATTTAGTGAGAGATCATCTTATAATGCTACCGTCGAACTAGGAAAAATAAGATGCATAAAGGATAAACATCACATGCAATCAATATATGTGATATGATATGGCCATCATAATCTTGTGCCTGTGATCTCCATCTCCAAAGTACCATCATGATCACCATTGTCACCGGCTTGACAGCTTGATCTCCATCGAAGCATCATTGTCGTCACGCCAACTATTGCCTCCACGACTATCGCTACCGCTTAGTGATAAAGTAAAGCAATTACATGGCGATTGCATTTCATACAATAAAGCGACAACCATATGGCTCCTGCCAGTTGCCGATAACTGTGTTACAAAACATGACCATCTCATACAATAAAATTTAGCATCATGTCTTAACCATATCACATCACAACATGCCCTCCAAAAACAAGTTAGACGTCATCTACTTTGTTGTTGCATGTTTTACGTGGCTGCTACGGGCTGAGCAAGAACCGTTCTTACCTACGCATCAAAAAACCACAACGCAGTATAGTGATTGCTTTTTGATCTTCAGAAAGAACCTTGTTCACTGAATATGAATTAACTAAAGCTGGAGAAACAGACACCCACTAGCCAGATGTGTGCGAAGCACGTCGGTAGAATTAGTCTCGCGTAAGCGTATGCATAATGTCAGTCTGGGCCGCTTCATCCAACAATGCCGCTGAATCAAGAATCAACTAGTGACGGCAAGCAATATGTATATACCCACGCCCACAACTCCTTTGTGTTCTACTCATGCATATGACATCTACACATAAACCTGGCTCGGATGCCACTATTGGGGAACGTAGTAATTTCAAAATTTTCCTATGCACACGCAAGATCATGGTGATGCATACCAACGAGAGGGGGGAGTATTATCTATGTACCCTCGTAGACCGTAAGCGGAAGCGTTATGAAAACGCGGTTGATGTAGTCGTACGTCTTCACGATCGACCGATCCTAGTACTGAACGTACGACACCTCCGCGATCTGCACACGTTCAGCTTGGTGACGTCCCACAAACTCACAATCCAGTAGAGCTTCGAGGGAGAGTTCCGTCAGCAAGACGGCATGATAATGTTGATGATGATGTTACTGACGCAGGGCTTCGCCTAAGCACCGCTACGATATGACCGAGGTGGAATATGATGGAGGAGGGCCCCGCACACGGCTTGGAACAATCAACTTATGTGTCATAGGGTGCCCCCCGGCCCCCGTATATAAAGGAGCAAGGGGGGAGGCCGGCCGTCCTTGGTGCGCCCCAAGGAGAGGAGGAATCCTCTTCCTACTAGGAAGAGGATTCATCCTTTCCTAGTCCTACTAGGAAGAGGGAAAGGGGAAGGAAAGAGAGGGAGGGAGACGGAGAGGGAGAGGGAAAGAGGGGTCGCACCCCCTCCCCTAGTCCAATTCGGACTCCCCATGGGAGGGGGCACGCCACCTCGTGGGCTGCTGCCCTCTCTCTCCCCTAAGGCGCACTAAGGCCCAATACTTCCTGGGGGGTTCCGGTAACCCCTCCGGCACTCCGGTTTTCTCCGAAATCATCCGGAACACTTCCGGTGTCCGAATATAGCCGTCCAATATATCAAGCTTTATGTCTCGACCATTTTGAGACTCCTCGTCATGTCCATGATCACATCCGGGACTCCAAACTATCTTCAGTACATGAAAACTCATAAACTCATAATAACGATCGTCACCGAATGTTAAGCGGGCGGACCCTACGGGTTAGAGACCTATGTAGACATGACCGAGACTCATCTCCGGTCAATAACCAATAGCGGAACCTGGATGCTCATATTGGTTCCTACATATTCTACGAAGATCTTTATCGGTCAAACCGCATAACGATATACGTTGTTCCCTCTGTCATCAGTATGTTACTTGCCCGAGATTCGATCGTCGGTATCTCAATACCTAGTTCAATCTCGTTACCGGCAAGTCTCTTTACTCGTTACGTAATGTTGCATCCCGTAACTAACTCATTAGCTACATTGCTTGCAAGGCTTATTGTGATGTACATTACGGAGAGGGCCCAGAGATACCTCTCTGACAATCGGAGTGACAAATCCTAATCTTGATCCATGCCAACTCAACAAACACCATCGGAGACACCTGTAGAGCACCTTTATAATCACCCAGTTACATTGTGACGTTTGGTAGCACACAAAGTGTTCTTCCGGTATTCAGGAGTTGCATGATCTCATAGTTATAGGAACATGTATAGTTATGGAGAAAGCAATAGCAATAAACTAAACGATCATCGTGCTAAGCTAATGGATGGGTCAATACAATCACATCATTCTCTAATGATGTGATCCCGTTAATCAAATGACAACTCATGTCTATGGTTAGGAAACATAACCATCATTGATCCAACGAGCTAGTTAAGTAGAGGCAAACTAGTGACACTCTGTTTGTCTATGTATTCACACATGTACTAAGTTTCCGGTTAATACAATTCTAGCATGAATAATAAACATTTATCATGATATAAGGAAATATAAATAACAACTTTATTATTGCCTCTAGGGCATATTTCCTTCACTATCAACCTGGCGAAAAGGCTTATCTTCGAGTTACACCAATGAAGGGTGCTCACAGCTTTGGGAATAAGGGCAAGCTAGCTCCTCGCTATATTGGCCCATTCACTATTCTCGAAAGGCGTGGAAAAGTGGCATATCAACTGGAGCTTCCGCCGAACCTTTCTCAGGTTCACGATGTGTTCCACATGTCACAGCTCCGCCATTGCTTCAAGAACCCAATCCGAGCAGTGGATCATGAAGTGCTCGAATTGCAACAGGACCTCTCCTATAAAGAACATCTGGTCCGCATTCTCGACCAAGCTGAATGCCGCACACGTCAGAAGGTGATCAAGTTCCTCAAGGTCCAGTGGTCGCATCACTCTGAAGATGAAGCCACTTGGGAGCACGAGGACCGTCTGCGTGATGAATACCCCGCACTGTTTCCTTCTACCTCCTAAATCTCGGGACGAGATTTCTTGTAGTGGAGGAGTTTTGTAATGCCCGGATAATTATGCTACAGTAAACCTATGCTACATATGCCACGTCACCTCCGTCACTATTTAATCTCGCGTCGGTTTGAAACTTTTCAAATTCAAAATTTAAATATTGTCAAACATCAATAGTTTTCAAACATCGAAACAAAAATGTTCGGTTTGTGCCGAATATTACAAAGGTAATTATAGTAAAGAAAACACAAATTTATAAAATACTTAAATGCCCTCAGTTGAATTAAAATAGTAAAAGAAAAGAAATAAAAGAAAAGAAATAAAACAGAAAACAAACAATTACAAAAAAGGAACCCCCCCAACTGGCCATATGTGGCCCAGCTGTCCACACACCCGGCCCAACCGGCCACCCCACTACATAACCTCCCTCCCACTCTCCCGAACCCTAATCCTCACCCACGACTCCCACCCCCCCATCTGGATCGAGCAACTGCCCCGATCCTCATCGCCGAACGCTGCTCCTTGGCGCCCCGATCCCTTCGCCCTCGCTCGACGCCGCCCCACCGCTGGACCTCGCCGGAGGCCACCTCGCCGAGCCTTCCCCGCCGGACTGCCTCCCCTGCGCGCATCGTCCC
>NC_041388.1:399124042-399218037 GCF_002162155.2 Triticum dicoccoides | reverse complement strand
ACCGCGCACTTGCGCCGCTCGCGCCCGCAGTCACCACGTCCGCGGCTGTGCTCCGATCGACGCCCGCTGCTGCGGCCTCGCTGGGTCGTACGCTCGAAGCCGCCTAGCCCGCCTGCGCTCGCGCCTCACTGCTCCCACTGCCGACCCGTGCGCCTCGCCGCTCAGTTGCCGTCGCCAGCACCTCTGGTCGCGCCCGGCTACGCCCGCCGCGGGTCCCGCCCTACTCTGATCGTGCCGTCCCGCCTCTACTGCTGCTGTCGCCGTTCGACGCTGCCGCTGGCTCCTCCTTCCGTCGCGCTACACCGTTGTGTGATGCTGCTGCTACCCCTGCTAATGCCGCTGGCCGCCGCCATCGCCGTGCCCGCCTCCACCCGCAACTCTCCCTTGCTTCTTCCCGTGCTGCCCGAGCCTCCCCCCGCTAGGACCCGGCGCCGTTCCTGCCGGTCCGGCTCCGCCGCTCGCCGGCGCTGGCCGCGCCCTCCTGCTCGCGCACCTACCTGGGTGCGCCCGCCTGGCCACTGGCCTTGCCCCGCCGCAATCCCTGCAGGCGAGCACCCGCCTAGGCGCCCTTCGCCCGGTTCTGCCCGAACCCACGCACCCGTTAAGGCCATGGGCCTATGACAAGTAGGCCCCGCGCCCCAGAACGTTTATTAAAAAAATTAATTAAAAGAATTAAATAAATAAATAATGATTAAAATAATAATTAATGAATCAACTTCATTAACACTGCTTAGTTAACTAATTAACTCTAATTAACCTGCTAATTAAATGTTAACGAATAATTAGTCTTCAGCCTATGACATGTAGGACCCACACGTCAGTTTGACCGGTCAACGGTCACAGTTGACTGCTGACGTGATGCTGACATCAGCAAGCACTATTCTGGATAATGTTGAATTAAAGTAATTAAATAAATGCTAAAAACAATTTAAATCTTTTAAAATTAATATAAAATAAGCCGTAGCTTGGATGGGAAAACTTTGTACATGAAAGTTGCTCAGAACGACGAGACGAATCCGGATACGCAGCCCATTCGTCTGCCACACATCGCTATCATAGCGAACACACAACTTTTCCCCTCTGGTTCATCTGTCTGAAAACGCGAAACTTCGGGGATACTTTCCCGGATGTTTTCCCCCTTCGCCGGTATCACCTCCTGCTGCGTTAGGGCACACCTAGCACCGTTACTTGTCATGTCATGCATTGATATGCATCAGTTTGCATTGTATTCATTGTTTCTTCCCTATCTTCTCTCCGGTAGACTACGAGACTGACGTCGCTACTGGTGCCCCGACCGACTACGTTGTTGACGACCCCTACTTGCCAGTGCAACAAGGCAAGCCCCCCACCCCTTGATTACCAAATATCGCCTATTCTTCTCTCTAATGCTTGCATTAGAGTAGTGTACCATGTTACTGCTTTCCTTTAATCCTATTCTGATGCATAGCATGTCCATGCTACTACTGTTGTTACCTTACCTGCAATCCTAAATGCTTAGTGTAGGATGCTAGTATTCCATCAGTGGCCCTACATTCTTGTCCGTCTGCCATGCTATACTATCGGGCCGTGATCACTCGGGAGGTGATCACGAGTATATACTTATATACATATTATATGATATTTGTGGTGACTAAAGTCGAGTCGGCTCGTAGAGTACCCGCGAGTGATTCACAGATTGGGTCCGAAAGGACGTTTGTCCTGATGGCCCTCTGAGTGAACCTTTGTGGCGGAGCAACAGGGTAGGTGGAGACCACCTAGGAGAGAGGTGGGACTAGCCCCGGTCGGTGTCCGTGGTTAATTCAATTAACACGCTTAACGAGATCTGGGTATTTGATCTGAGTCTGGCCATTAGCCTATACACACTAACCAACTACGCGGGAACAGTTATGGGCACTCGACGTCGTGGTATCAGCCGAAGCCTTCTTGACGTTAGTGACTGGGCGGCGCGCGTCGGGTTGGACTGGAATGCCTGCTCTTGTATAAGGGAGGCTAGGTCTGCTCGCCGGCCGCGTTCGCAACGTGCAGGTGTGCAATGGGCGATGGGCCCAGACCCCTGCGCCATAGGATTTAGACCGGCGTGTTGACCTCTCTGTTGTGCCTAGGTAGGGCTACGATGTGTTGATCTTCCGAGGCTGGGCATGACCCAGGAAAGTGTGTCCGGCCAAAGGGGATCTAGCGTGTTGGGAAATGTGGTGCACCCCAGCAGGGAAGTTTATCTATTCAAATAGTCGTGTCCCTCGGTAAAAGGACGACCCGGAGTTGTACCTTGACCTTATGACAACTAGAACCGGATACTAAATAAAACACAGCCTTCCATGTGCCAGATACAACCCGGTGATCGCTCTCTAACAGGGCGACGAGGAGAAGATCGTCGGGTAGGAATATGCTATGCGATGATACTCGGTGAACTTACCATCTACTCTCTTCTACATGCTGCAAGATGGAGGCTGCCAGAAGTGTAGTCTTCGTTAGGACTAGCTATCCCCCTCTTATTCTGGCATTCTGCAGTTCAGTCCACATATACTACCCCTTTCATTTGATACCAATGTATATGTAGTGTAGCTCCTTGCTTGCGAGTACTTTGGATGAGTACTCACAGTTGCTTTGCTTCCCCCCTTTTCCCCTTTCTATACCCGATTTTTGCAAACAGACGATGGAGTCCAGGAGCCAGATGCCACCATCAACGACGACTCCTACTATACTGGAGGTGCCTACTACTACGTGCAGGCCGCTGACGACGACCAGGAGTAGTTTAGGAGGATCCCCGCCAGGAGGCCTGTGCCTCTTTCGATATGTATCCCAGTTTGTGCTAGCCTTCTTAAGGCAAACTTGTTTAACTTATGTTTGTACTCGGATATTGCTGCTTCCGCTGACTCGTCTATGATCGAGCTCTTGTATTTGAGCCCTCGAGTCCCCTGGCTTGCAATATGATGCTTGTATGACTTATTTTATTTATAGAGTTGTGTTGTGATATCTTCTCGTGAGTCCCTGATCTTGATCGTACACGTTTGCGTGTATGCTTAGTTGCTACCTCTTGAGCACTACGTTGAATTTCCCCGAAGAGGAAAGGATGATGCTGCAAAGTAGCGTAAGTATTTCCCTTAGTTTTTGAGAACCAAGGTATCAATCCAGTAGGAGGTTGCGTGCGCGTCCCTAGTACCTGCACAAAACAAATAACTCCTCGCAACCAACGCAATAAGGGGTTGTCAATCCCTTCACGGTCACTTATGAGAGTGAGATCTGATAGATATGATAAGATAATATTTTTGGTATTTTTGTGATAAAGATGCAAAGTAAAATAAAAGCAAAGTAAAAACAAAGGAAATAACTAAGTATTGGAAGATTAATATGATGAAGATAGACCCGGGGGCCATAGGTTTCACTAGTGGCTTCTCTCAAGAGCATAAGTATTTTACGGTGGGTGAACGAATTACTGTTGAGCAATTGACAGAATTGAGCATAGTTATGAGAATATCTAGGTATGATCATGTATATAGGCATCACGTCCGAGGCAAGTAGACCGACTCCTGCCTGCATCTACTACTATTACTCCACTCATCGACCGCTATCCAGCATGCATCTAGAGTATTAAGTTCATGAAAACAGAGTAATGCCTTAAGCAAGATGACATGATGTAGAGGGATAAATTCATGCAATATGATAAAAAAACATCTTGTTATCCTCGATGGCAACAATACAATACGTGCCTTGCTGCCCCTACTGTCACTGGGAAAGGACACCGCAAGATTGAACCCAAAGCTAAGCACTTCTCCCATTGCAAGAAAGATCAATCTAGTAGGCCAAACCAAACTGATAACTCGAAGAGACTTGCAAAGATAACCAATCATACATAAAAGAATTCAGAGAAGATTCAAATATTGTTCATAGATAAACTTGATCATAAACCCACAATTCATAGGTCTCAACAAACACACTACAAAAAGAAGATTACATCGAATAGATCTCCAGGAGAGAGGGGGAGATCATAGTATTGAGATCCAAAAAGAGAGAAGAAGCCATCTAGCTAATATCTATGGACCCGAAGGTCTGAGGTAAACTACTCACACTTCATTGGAGAGGCTATGGTGTTGATGTAGAAGCCCTCCGTGATGGATACCCCCTCTGGCGAAGCTCCGGAACAGGCCCCAAGATGGGATCTCGTGGATACAAAAATTTACATCGGTGGAATTAGGGTTTTGGCTCCGTTTGATATTCCTTTTCTTCGAAACCCTAAAATAGGCAAAAACAACATTTCTAGGCTGGGCCTCCGGTTAATAGGTTAGTACCAAAAATAATATAAAAATGGATAATAAAGCCCAATAATGTCCAAAACAGTAGATAATATAGCATGGAGCAATCAAAAATTATAGATACGTTGGAGACGTATCAAGCATCCCCAAGCTTAATTCCTGCTCGTCCTCGAGTAGGTAAATGATAAAAACAGAATTTTTGATGTGGAATGCTACTAGGCATAATTTTAATGTAATTCTTCTTAATTGTGGCATGAATATTCAGATCCGAAAGATTCAAGGTAAAAGTTCATATTGACATAAAAATAATAATACTTCAAGCATACTAACTAAGCAAATATGTCTTCTCAAAATAACATGGCCAAAGAAAGTTCATCCCTACAAAATCATATAGTTTAGTCATGCTCCATTTTCGTCACACAAGAATGCTCTCATCATGCACAACCCCGATGACAAGCCAAGCAATTGTTTCATACTTTAGTAATCTCAAACCTATAAACTTTCATGCAATATATGAGCGCGAGCCATGGACATAGCACTATGGGTGGAATAGAATATGATGATGGGGGTTATGTGGAGAAGACAAAAAAAAGAAAGTCTCACATCAACGAGGCTAATCAATGGGCTATGGAGATGCCCATCGATTGATGTTAATGCAAGGAGTAGGGATTGCCATGCAACGGATGCACTAGAGCTATAAATGTATGAAAGCTCAACAAAAGAAACTAAGTGGGTGTGCATCCAACTTGCTTGCTCACGAGGACCTAGGGCACTTGAGGAGGCCCATTGTTGGAATATACAAGCCAAGTTCTATAATGAAAGATTCCCACTAGTATATGAAAGTGACAAAACAAAGGACTCTCTATCATGAAGATTATGGTGCTACTTTGAAGCACAAGTGTGGCAAAGGATAGTAGCATTGTCCCTTCTATTTTTTTGGGCCTTCTCTTTTTTTATGGCCTTTCTCTTTTTTGGGGATAATGCTCTAGAAAATGATGATCATCACACTTCTATTTATTTACAACTCAATGATTACAACTCGATACTAGAACAAAATATGACTCTATATGAATGTCTCCGGCGGTGTACCGGGATATGCAATGAATCAAGAGTGACATGTATGAAAATTATGAACGGTGGCTTTGCCACAAATACTATGTCAACTACATGATCATGCTAAGCAATATGACAATGATGAATATGTCATGATAAACGGAATGGTGGAAAGTTGCATGGCAATATATCTCGGAATGGCTATGGAAATGCCATAATAGGTAGGTATGGTGGCTGTTTTGAGGAAGATATAAGGAGGTTTATGTGTGAAAGAGTGTATCATATCACGGGGTTTGGATGCACCGGCCAAGTTTGCACCAACTCTCAATGTGAGAAAGGGCAATGCACGGTACCGAAGAGGCTAGCAATGATGGAAGGGTGAGAGTGCGTATAATCCATGGACTCAACATTAGTCATAAAGAACTCACATACTTATTGCAAAAATATACAAGTCATCAAAAACCAAGCACTACGTGCATGCTCCTAGGGGGATAGATTGGTAGGAAAAGACCATCGCTCGTCCCCGACCGCCACTCATAAGGAAGACTATCAAAGAACACCTCATGTTTCAAATTTGTTACATAACGTTTACCATACGTGCATGTTACGGGACTTGCAAACTTCAACACAAGAATTTCTCAAATTCACAACTACTCAACTAGCACGACTTTGATATTATTACCTCCATATCTCAAAACAATCATCAAGCATCAAACTTCTCTTAGTATTCAAAACACTCATAAGAAAAAAAATTACTAATCTTGAATACCTATCATATTAGGATTATTTAAGCAAATTACCATGCTATTTAAGACTCTCAAAATAATCTAAGTGAAGCATGAGAGATCAATAGTTTCTATAAAACAAATCAACCACCGTGCTCTAAAAGATATAAGTGAAGTACTAGAGCAAAACTATATAACTCAAATGATATAAGCGAAGCACATAGAGTATTCTAGCAAATTCCAAATCATGTATGGCTCTATCAAAAGGTGTGTACAGCAAGGATGATTGTGGTAAATTAAAAAGCAAATACTCAAATCATACAAGACGCTCCAAGAAAACACATATCATGTGGTGAATAAAAATATAGCTCCAAGTAAAGTTACCGATAGAAGTAGACGAAAGAGGGGATGCCTTCAGGGGCATCCCCAAGCTTTGGCTTTTAGGTGTCCTTAGATTATCTTGGGGGTGCCATGTGCATCACCAATCTTAGTCTCTTGCAACTCCTTGTTCCATAATCCATCAAATCTTTACCCAAAACTTGAAAACTTCACAACACAAAACTCAAAGTAGAAAATCTCGTGAGCTCCGTTAGCGAACTGTAATGAACTCATTATTTATTTATATTGGTGTTAAACCTACTTTATTCCAACTTCTCTATGGTTTATAAATTATTTTACTAGCCATAGATTCATCAAAATAAGCAAACAACACACGAAAAACAGAATCTGCCAAAAACAGAACAGTCTGTAGTAATCTGTAGCTAACGCAAGATCTGGAACCCCAAAAATTCTAAAATAAATTGATGGACGTGAGGAATTTATCTGTTAATCATATTCAAAAATAATTAACTAAATATCACTTTACAAATAAAAATGGCAGCAGTTCTCGTGAGCGCTAAAGTTTCTGTTTTTACAGCAAGATATCAAAACTTTCCCCAAGTCTTCCCAACGGTTCTACTTGGCACAAACACTAATTAAACACAAAAAACACAACCAAAACAGAGTCTAGATAAATTATTTATTACTAAACAGGTGCAAAAATCAAGGAATAAAAATAAAATTGGGTTGCCTCCCAACAAGCATCGTCGTTTAACGCCCCTAGCTAGGCATAAAAGGCAAGGATAGATCTAGGTATTGCCATCTTTGGTAGGCAATCCATAAGTGGCTCTCATAATAGATTCATAAGGTAATTTTATTTTATTTATAGGAAAGTGTTCCATGCCTTTCCTTAACGGAAATTGGAATCTAAGATTTCCTTCCTTCATATCAATAATTGCACCAATCGTTCTAAGGAAAGGTCTACCAAGAATAATAGGACATGAAGGATTGCAATCTATGTCAAGAACGATAAAATCTACGGGCACATAATTCCTATTTGCAACAATAAGAACATCATTAATTATTCCCATAGGTTTCTTAATAGTGGAATCCGCAAGGTGCAAGTTTAAAGAGCAATCATCAAAATCACAGAAACTTAACAAATCACACAAAGTCTTTGGAATCGTGGAAACACTAGCACCCGAATCACATAAAGCATAGAACTCATGATATTTAATATTAATTTTAATATTTGGTTCCCACTCATCATAAAGTTTTCTAGGGATAGAAACTTCTAATTCAAGTTTTTCTTCATAAGATTGCATCAAGGCATCAACGATATGTTTAGTAAACGCTTTATTTTGACTATAAGCATGAGGAGAATTTAGCACGGATTGCAACAAGGAAATACAATCAATCAAAGAGCAATTTCCATAATTAAATTCCTTGAAATCCAAATTAGTGGGTTTAGCAACATCTAGGGTTTTAATTTCTTCAATCCCACTTTCATCAAATTTAGCATCAAGATCTAAAAACTCCGAATTTTTGGAACACCTTCTAGGTAAAGGTGGATCATATTCAGTCCCATCATTATTAAGATTCATATTGCAAAACAAAGATTTAATAGGGGACACATCAATAACTTTTAGATCTTCATCTTTATTTTCGTAGGAACTAGAAGAACACGCTCTTATAAAGGCATCTTTCTTAGCACGCATCCTAGCGGTTCTTTCTTTGCACTCATCAATGGAAATTCTCATGGCTTTGAGAGACTCATTGATATCATTCTTAGGAGGAATAGATCTAAGTTTCAAATAATCAACATCAAGAGAAATTCCATCAACGTTCCTAGCCAAATCATCAATCTTAAGCATTTTTTCTTCAATCAAAGCATTGAAATTCTTTTGCGAAGTAATAAATTCTTTAATATTAGATTCAAAATCAGAGGGCATCTTATTATAATTTCCATAAGAATTGTTGTAGGAATTACCATAATTATTAGAGGGATTACTAGGATAAGGCCTAGGATTAAAATTTCCTCTATACGCGTTGTTACCAAAATTATTCCTACCAACAAAATTCACATTAATCGATTCATTATTATTCTCAATCAAGGTAGACAAGGGCATATCATTAGGATCAGAAGAAACACTCTTACTAGCAAATAATTTCATAAGTTCATCCATCTTTCCACTCAAAACATTATTTTCTTCTATCGCATGCACCTTTTTATTAGTAGATCTTTCAGTATGCCATTGAGAATAATTAACCATAATATTATCTAGGAGTTTAGTAGCTTCTCCTAAAGTGATTTCCATAAAAGTGCCTCCCGCGACCGAATCTAAAAGATTTCAAGAAGCAAAATTTAACCCGGCATAAAAGTTTTGTATAATCATGCACAAATTCAAACCATGAGTAGGGCATTTACGTATCATTAGTTTCATCCTCTCCCAAGCTTGTGCAACATGTTCATGATCAAGTTGCTTAAAATTCGTAATATCATTTCTAAGGGAGATGATCTTAGCGGGTGGAAAATACTTAGAGATAAAAGCATCTTTGCACTTGTTCCAAGAATCAATACTATTTTTAGGCAAAGACGAAAACCAAGCTTTAGCACGATCTCTAAGCAAAAAAGGAAATAGCTTCAATTTAACAATATCATTATCCACATCTTTCTTCTTTTGCATATCACACAGATCAATGAAGCTATTTAGATGGGTAGCGGAATCTTCACTAGGAAGGCCGGAAAACGGATCTTTCATGACAAGATTTAGCAAAGCGGCATTAATTTCACAAGATTCAGCATCGGTAAGAGGAGCAATCAGAGTGATAATAAAATCATTGTTGTTAGTATTGGTAAAGTCACACAATTTAGCGTTATCTTGAGCCATCGTGACAAGCAAGCAATCCAACACACAAGCAAACAAAAAGCAAGCGGGCAAAAAGAGGCAAATAGAGAAAGAGAGGGAGGATAGAGAGAGAGAGGGCGAATAAAACAGCAAGGATGAAGTGGGAGAGAGGAAAACGAGAGGCAAATGACAAATAATGTAATGCGGGAAATAAGGGTTGTGATGGGTACTTGGTATGTTGACTTTTGCGTAGGCGCCGGAAATGGCTCATTGTTGGAAATCAAATATTAACTTGCGCGAACCTCCCCGGCAACGGCGCCAGAAATTCTTCTTGCTGCTTCTTGAGCACTGTGTTGGATTTCCCCAAAGAGGAAAGGATGATGCAGCAAAGTAGCGTAAGTATTTCCCTTAGTTTTTGAGAACCAATGTATCAATCCAGTAGGAGGTTGCACGCGCGTCCCTAGTACCTGCACAAAACAAATAACTCCTCGCAACCAACGCGATAAGGGGTTGTCAATCCCTTCACGATCACTTGCGAGAGTGAGATCTAATAGATATGATAAGATAATATTTTTGGTATTTTTGTTATAAAGATGCAAAGTAAAATAAAAGCAAAGTAAAAACAAAGGAAATAACTAAGTATTGGAAGATTAATATGATGAAGATAGACCCGGGGGCCATAGGTTTCACTAGTGGCTTCTCTCAAGAGCATAAGTGTTTTACGGTGGGTGAACGAATTACTGTTGAGCAATTAACAGAATTGAGCATAGTTATGAGAATATATAGGTATGATCATGTGTATAGGCATCATGTCCGAGACAAGTAGACCGACTCCTGCCTGCATCTACTACTATTACTCCACTCATCGACCGCTATCCAGCATGCATCTAGAGTATTAAGTTCATGAAAACAGAGTATCGCCTTAAGCAAGATGACATGATGTAGAGGGATAAATTCATGCAATATGATAAAAAAAACCCATCTTGTTATCCTCGATGGCAACAATACAATACGTGCCTTCCTGCCCCTACTGTCACTGGGAAAGGACACCGCAAGATTGAACCCAAAGCTAAGCACTTCTCCCATTGCAAGAAAGATCAATCTAGTAGGCCAAACCAAACTGATAATTCGAAGAGACTTGCAAAGATAACCAATCATACATAAAAGAGTCCAGAGAAGATTCAAATATTGTTCATAGATAAACTTGATCATAAACCCACAATTCATCGGTCTCAACAAACACACCGCATAAAGAAGATTACATCGAATAGATCTTCACAAGAGAGGGGGAGATCATTGTATTAAGATCCAAAAAGAGAGAAGAAGCCATCTAGCTAATAACTATGGACCCGAAGGTCTGAGGTAAACTACTCACACTTCATTAGAGAGGCTATGGTGTTGATGTAAAAGCCCTCCGTGATGGATACCCCCTCCGGCGGAGCTCTGGAACAGGCCCCAAGATGGGATCTCGTGGATACAGAAAGTTACGGCGGTGGAATTAGGGTTTTGGCTCCGTTTGATATTCCTTTTCTTCGAAACCCTAAATAGGCAAAAAACAGCAATTCTGGGCTGGGCCTCCGGTTAATAGGTTAGTCCCAAAAATAATATAAAAGTGGATAATAAAGCCCAATAATGTCAAAAACAGTAGATAATATAGCATGGGGCAATCAAAAATTATAGATATGTTAGAGACGTATCATTAGTGTATGATTGAATCGGGGCCGTCACAAATGATATTGTTAAATTGAAGCTATTTTCGTTCTCACTTCAAGATCGAGCTAAAACTTGGTTCTCATCTTTGCCTAAAAGTAGTATTGATTCATGGAACAAGTGTAAAGATGCTTTTATTTCCAAGTATTTTCCTCCCGCTAAGATCATCTCCCTTAGGAACGATATTATGAATTTTAAGCAAGTTTATCATGAACATGTTGCACAATCTTGGGAGAGGATGAAATTGATGGTAAGAAATTGCCCTACTCATGGTTTAAGTTTATGGATGATCATACAAAATTTTTATGCCGGATTGAATTTTGCTTCTAGAAATCTTTTAAATTTGGCCGTAGGAGGTACTTTTATGGAAATCACATTATGAAAAGCTACTAAACTCCTAGATAATATTATGGCTAATTATTCTCAATGGCACACCGAAAGATCCTCTACTAGTAAAAAAGTGCATGCGATTGAAGAAATTAATGTTTTGAGTGGAAAGATGGATGAACTTATGAAATTGTTTGCTAGTAAGAGTGCTCCTATTGATCCTAATGATATGCCTTTGTCCACTTTGATTGAGAATAATAATGAATCTATGGATATGAATTTTGTTGGTAGGAACAATTTTGGTAATAACGCGTATAGAGGTAATTTCAACCCTAGGCCGTTTCCTAGTAATTCCTCTACTAATTATGGTAATTCGTACAACAATTCATATAGAAATTATAATAAGATGCCCTCTGATCTTGAGAACAATATTAAAGAATTTATTAGTTTTCAAAATAATTTAAATGCTTCGGTTGAAGAAAAAATGCTTAAGATTGATGGCTTGGCTAGGAACGTGGATTGAATTTCTCTTGAGATTGATTCTTTTAAAATTAGATATATTCCACCCAAGCATGATATTAATGAGTCTCTAAAAGCTATGAGAATTTCTATTGATGAATGCAAAGAAAGAACCGCTAGGATATGTGCTAAGCGAGATTGGTTTGTAAAAGCGTGTTCTTCGATTTCTCATGATAATAATGATGAAGATCTTAAAGTGATTGATGTGAATCCTATTGAATCTTGTATTCCAATATAAATCTTGATAAAGATGGGACTGGATATGAGTCAACTTTAGCTAGAAGGCGTCCCAATGATTTAGAGTTTATAGATCTTGATGCAAAAATTGATAAAAGTGGGGATGGAGAGGCCAAAACTTTAAGTAGCAATGAACCACTCTTTTTGATTTCAAGGATTTTAATTATGATAATTTTTCTTTGATAGATTATATTTCCTTGTTGCAATCCATGTTAAATTCTCCTCATGCTTATAATCAAAATAAACATTTTACTAAACATATTGTTGATGCTATGTTGAAATCTTTTGAAGAAAAACTTGAGTTGAAAGTTTCTATCCCTAGAAAGATTTATGATGAGTGGGAACCTACCATTAAGATTAAAATTAAAGATTATGTGTGCCATTCTTTGTGTGATTTGGGTGCTAGCGTTTCCACGATTCCGAATTTGATGATTGTTCTTTTAAATTTGCATCTTGCAGATTCCACTATTAAGATACCTATGGGAAGGATTAATGATGTTACTAGTGTTGAAAATATGAATTATGTACCCGTAGATTTCATTGTTCTTGATATAGATTGCAATCCTACATGTCCTATTATTCTTGGTAGACCTTTCCTTAGAACAATTGGTGCAATTATTGATATGAAAGAAGGAAACATTAGATTTCAATTTTCGTTAAGGAAGTGCATGGAACACTTTCCTAGAAAGAAAATTCAGTTGCTATATGAATCTATTATGAGAGCTACTTATGGATCGCATACCAAAGATGACAATACCTAGATCTATTGCAATATGCCTAGCTAGGGGCGTTAAACAATAGCGCTTGTTGGGAGGCAACCCAATTTTATTTTTATTTTTGCTTTTTTGTTACTGTTTTTCAATAAATTTTTCCTCTAGCCTCTTGTTAGATGTGTTTTTATATTTTAATTAGTGTTTGTGTCAAGTAAGACCTTTGGGATGGCTTACGATGATAGTTGATTTGATCTTGCTGAAAAACAGAAATTTTTTGCGCCCAGTAAAATAATTTTCATTTTTAACAGAAGCGCGATAAAATATTGATTCTTTTCGAACAAGATTTATATACAAATTTCCTCTGTTGTCTTAATGTTTCATAATTTTTGGAGTTACAGAAGTATTCGAGATTTACAGATTTCTACAAACTATTCTGTTTTTGACAGATTCTGTTTTGTATGTGTTGTTTGCTTATCTTGATGAATCTATGGGTAGTATCGGAGGATGTGAACCATGAGGAAGTTGGAATACAGTATATATTACACCAATATAAATAAATAATGAGTTCACAACAGTACCAAAAGTGGTGATTTATTTTCTTATACTAACGGATCTCATGAGTTTTCTGTTGAGTTTTGTGTTGTGAAGTTTTCAAGTTTTGGGTAAAGATTTGATGGACTATGGAATAAGGAGTGGCAAGAGCCTAAGCTCGGGAATGCCCAAGGCACCCCAAGGTAATATTCAAGGATAACCAAGAGCCTAAGCTTGGGGATGCCCCGGAAGGCATCCCCTCTTTCGTCTTCGTCTATCGGTAAATTTACTTGAGGCTATATTTTTATTCACCACATGATATGTGTTTTTCTTGGATGATATGAGTCTTTGCTTTTTAGTTTGCCACAATCATCCTTATTGTACACAGCTTTTGAGAGGGACACGCATGAATCGTGATTTATTAGAATACTCTATGTGCTTTAATTATATCTTTTGAGCTAGGCAATTTTTCTCTAGTGCTTCACTTATATCTTTTTAGAGCACGGCGGTGGTTTTATTTTATAGAAATTATTGAACTCTCTTGCTTCACTTATATTATTTTGATAGTCTCTCTAAACAGACGGATGCGTGAGGAAATTTACAGGTTGCCGTTGTGCCCTAAGTAAGTGTAAGATATTAGTGTGACAGCTTCTAAGTAAGTGTAAGATACTAGAAGGAGATGGAGGTGATCAATAAGAATGGGCTAGTGATGGATTGTGTCCTCTTTGTGGTGTCCCAGAGACTGTGACCCACATCTCCTTCACCTTCTCCGCTGCTCGGTTTCTATGGTGCTTTGTATGTGAGGCTCTAGGACCTGATTGGGAGGCCCTGGACCTGGCAGGGGTTTTTGAAACTCGGGCCGGTCATACCAGGAGGAGGAGGTGCCTCTTCTGGTTAGTGTTCGTGGTGATGACCGGAACCCTCTAGACGACATATCTCCGGTAGTCGCTCTCTAGGCAATGGGATTAGGACCGGCTTGGTAGTATGATGGACGTGATGACGGTGGCAGCAAGTCATCTTGCCTCGCGGCATAGCCTCTGATCTATCGGCCGCTTGGTGGCGTTTTTTTCTCTTTTCCCCCGTGGTATTTGCATGGCAGATGCCATGGGATATCTTGAGCGTCGACGACATTCGGATGCGGGATTAGACACGAGCACTGATGGACACAGAGACGTACCCAGGTTCAGGGCCCTCGCGTAGAGGTAACACCCCTACTCCTGCAAGGATCACCATGATGAACACAAGGTGTACATGATTGCTCCTAGAGCTGTATCGGAGAAGGAAGAAGAGAGCTCTAGCTCTGCTCTCTCCCTCGAGTAAATGTGTGTAGTTTAATGAATGAGCCGACCCCCTGCTAGGGGGGCTCCCGGGAGGTCTTATACTCGGGCCTCCCAGGTTACAAAATGCCTGAGAAAGAGGGGTGGTCCCCCGTTGTCAGCATCCCTGGCCTCCAGTGGGGCCTGGGGGCTGCGGGGTCCTGTTGGTCGCCAGGCCTGCCGGCTGCTGGGGCCCGCCTGCTACTTGGTATTCTGGCACCTAGACTGTGGCGTCACGGGGTGGGTGGCAAGATGCTTCTACAATGTCGGGCCGCTCTGATGTAGGCCGTCACGGTCAACAGTATCGGCGACATTGTAGCCACGCTCTCCACGATGTTGGAGACATCTCGTTCCTATTGCTGGTAGCCTGGTACGGTTGAATTTGACAGGCGTTGACCCCACTGGCTGCTGGTTGTTGCAAGCCGGCCCGGCCGAGGCGCTACGCCCTGCCGACCTCCAGCGGGTGGAGCCGGTCGAAGGGCCAGCCGGTTTGAGGGAGTTGAGCCGTCCCGATGTTTTGAAATGTTGACTTGCCTACTTGAGCCTACGCGGGGGTCATCTCCTGACGTTTTTATTCTTAATGCATGTTTAGTTGCCCCAGCAGACTTATTTTGTACTGGCTTGCCTTAAACTTGCCGTATGGACATGATGATTATTTTATTATAAAGCGGGGCGAAAGACTGTTTTGATGGGTACAAACTTTGAATGGTTCCATCGAGTGTGACTGTGAACCACTCTTCTCGCTAAGTAACTATTGTTTGGAACCTTAATGACCAATCTAATGACAAATTTCATCAATCGGTAAATGGTGGCACAGTGCTGAGGAAAACTGTTACAAACATCAATCCACTACTGATTATGCGGTGTCAATAATAAAACATATTTTTCTCTTGAAGTTCCGGAAAGGCTTTCACTGCTCACGCTTCTTCCCTTGGGGCAACAGCAGGAGTTCCACCGGTTGTTGGCCTGCAAAATAAGACATTGTTTCAGAATTCTCCCAAAGAGATACCACCAATGAAAATCACAAACCATAAAAATGTAGGTAAAATACTCACAGTCCAGCCATGACTTTGAAGGAATCATAGATCACCCACTGGGTGCCGGTCAGTGTGCCGATCATGACGATGCGGAGCGGAAGGCCGCGCGTGAAGAGTCCCCAGAGGCCGAGGTTCTTGACAGCCTGAAGAAATCAGCAGAGCAACAGTAATAAGCACACACATTTTGGCAAAAGAGCAAACGGATTTCAGTTCAGTTCAGATGCTGCAGGGCTATGGTACGTACGTCTCCGACGGTGGCGCCCTTGGCATTGTTGAGGAAGGAGACCAGGTTGTCGGCCGGGTGCGAGATGGCGGCGCAGAAGACTCCGGCGATGTAGCCGCTCCCGAAGCTCACCCCGAGCTGAAGAGGCTTGCTGCACTGCTCCTTCGGGGTGGGGATGAGGTGCTTGTACGCCATCTCCACGATGTTCTCGTAGGTTGCGAACTTCATCATGGTGTCTGCAACCGAGGTTCAGAAAATCCAGTCAACCTACGTATTTTTTACAGTTCAAACAATTCGAACAGAAGAAAGCATATAGGAGTAGTACTTACAAGGAATCTGTCGCCCCCAAAGAGGAACCATTCCTCTGAACAGCCTGCAGTTCACAAGCAGAACACCAGTTTAGCTAGCGCCCCCGTTCGATCAATGCAAATCATATGCATTACGAAGGAAGATACGCCGAGCTGAGCTGAGCTGACATACCCTGCATAGCCTTCGGCCCTGACGATCTTGGGGAAGCCGTCGCGCAGGCCCCTGGCGTAGCCGGGCTGCGTCTGCACCCGCACCTTGACGGCCTCCATGGGGCAGAGCGCGACGTCGGCGACGACCTCGGCGGTGGCCGAGCCGGCGAGGTAGATGAGGGTCTTGTACTTGGCGGCGTACTCCGGGCCGGCCATGTCGGTGTACTCCTTCTTGAACACCTCGTACAGGCCGTACTTGAACGCGCCCTGCGCGCTATACCCCAGGAACGTGGGCGCCCAGCCCCGGAAGAAGCCGCGGACGCCCTGCTCCTTGAGCACGATGCTGAACGACGAGGAGATGCTCTTGTACTTGGCCGGGTCGATCTGCGATCATGTTTTCGCTGCTGTATCAGTATCTGAAATCGAAATAATGGCCGCCGCACAGAAGTCTGGTCAGGCGTGGTCTGAACTGTCTGCTCGGCTAATTGATTTTATTTTCCTCTTGTTAGTTTGCACTCCCGTCAAATTTCATTCCAGCCACGTCACGGATGATGCTCTCAGTCCTCACAATCAGGCTCAGGTCCCAGCTTTCGTGGCAGCCGGCTTCGACCGCGACACCCCAATAATTTAGGTCCAGCGGAAGAAAAGTCCTCCCGTGATCGACCCAAGAAGCAAATTAAGATTAAGGGGAGATTCTCAAACAGAAGAGTGCGATTCTTTGCGTACCTGGATGTTGCACTTGATGACATCGAGCGGCGTCACGGCAGCGTGCGTGAGGCCGCACGCGGCGGCGCCGCCGAAGCCGCAGGCCGCGTAGTACGCCGGCGAGAACATCTCGATCTTCCCGAACGGCGGCTCGCTCGGCGCCCTGGCGACGACGGGCGGCTCTTGCGCGGCCCTCCCGCCCGGCATGCCGGCGCCGCTGGACGCCGCGTAGAGGAAGCTCGGGAGGAGCGACTGCCGCGACGCCATCGAAGGATTCCCCCGCCGGCTACTGAAAGTGTCACGATCAGTTTGCTTGCTTTTTCGCCGGCAAGTTGCTGCTGGTGCTAGCTCTCCGTGCTTTCCCGGCCGCTTGGAGCGAGAGGATAGCTGGGCTGGCCGTGGTCGACCGCCATTTTATACGGAGAAGCGCGCGCGCGAGTGGGTTGCCCGTCGTGCTCACGCATCTTTTGACCGTTCGGCGGCTTGGGAAGCAAGGTGGTGGAACCGGAACGGGAGAGGCGTGCGGAACTGCGTTTCATCAGTGGGTTCTTTGATCCGCTGCAGGGGAGAGATTGGTCCCTGCTTAATTTTACTCGCCGACATGCCAAATCAAAGCTCTCTAGAGCTATAGAATGTTACACGAGCGTGCGTGTTTTGACCATGCAGCTTCTTTCGTTTCGTTGTAAACTTTTCTCCGATGCCTGCATGCTGCAGGGAAGGTTCAGGTTCAGGTGTTTTGACCATCCAACACCTTAAATTTTTGGGTGCTTCCATCACGTGAAATTTATGCCATATGCCGTCAATTTGCGCCAAAAGTTCTATGGCACGGAGAAGCGTAACAGAGAACAGGGCGATGCTTCGTTGGTCAGTTGTGCGGGAGTGCACGCTGCTCATGTTGTTTCTTACTCCCTACTAGTACAAGTTGAGTCATCTATTTTGGAACGGAGGGAGTATATACTAAATACATGCACTTCGTCGTGTCGTTTACTCATGAGATTAAGTCTTTTTCCTATAGCAGGTTATTATGATCAATTATTTTGTTTTGATTTTTTCTTCGTTTGTTAGGTTTTAATTATGTTCGCGTGGTGTTTTTTTTGCGTTTGCACATCGTGTTGGGTGCCGCTAGAGACGTTAATTGTTCTGAGAAGAGAATGTAGTTGTTAACCGCAAAAAAAGGAGAATATAGTTGTTCGGCTTTGTGGTTGTGGTGTTCAATACACATTGCGGCCTTAGTGTCAGCTAGTGATTGGTGTGTGAGCCTATTCCATGTTAAAACCATCAATTGTTTCTATAACATTCACATGGGCCAACCAACAAACCTCTTGCTTGCTCAGTTCGGCTCCCTGCTTCAATCGCTTGCTTAGCCATTTTTTTGGCTCGCTCGACTGCTATCTTACGAAAACCTGGCTGTTTTTATGAAAATGTTTATTAAATCACAATATGTTCATGATTTTTTTTAAATCTTGGATGCTTAAAAATGTTCATAACCAAAAGAAACATGATTTTTTTTTCAAGAAATATTAGGTTATTTAATGAATATTCATGGATTTCAATAAATATTCGCAAATCTGAAATAAAATTTCAATTGTTTTAAAAAGCTCATGGACTTAAACAATGTTAATAAACTTTAAGTGAATTTTAAAATGTGAAAAAGTAAAATTAAAAAATAAAGAAGAGAAGAAAGTAATAATGATAAACAAAAAGGACATCAACCAATGACACCCTTAGCGATGGGGCCCAGCTAACCCCACATTACTCGACGCATCAGGAGGCTTCAAATCTAGGGAGCTTGGTGTCTTGGTAGAAATCTTAGATGTTTAAAAATGTTCATAACCAAAAGAAACATGAATTTTTTTAAAGAAATATTAGGTTATTTAATGAATATTCATGGATTTCAATAAATATACACAAATCTGAAATGAATTTCAATTGTTTGAAAAAGCTCATGGACTTAAAAAATGTTAATAAACTTTAAGTGAATTTTAAAATGTGAAAAAGGAAAATTAAAAAAAAGAAAGTAACAATAATAAACAAAAAGGACCTCAACCAACGACACCCTTAGCGATGGGGCCCAGCTACCCCCACAGTACTCGACGCACCGGGAGGCTTCAAATCTAGGGAGCTTAGTGTCTTGGATAGAAATCTTGGATGTTTACAAATGTTCATAACCAAAAGAAACATGATTTTTTAAAAAGAAATATTAGGTTATTTAATGAATTTTCACGGATTTCAATAAATATTCGCAAATCTGAAATAAATTTCAATTGTTTTAAAAAGCTCATGGACTTAGGCAATGTTAATAAACTTTAAGTGAATTTTAAAATGTGAAAAAGGAAAATTATAAGATAAAGAAGAGAAGAAAGTAATAATAATAAACAAAAAGGACATCAACCAACAACACCCTTAGAGATGGGGCCCAGCTACCCCCACAGTACTCGACGCACCAGGAGGCTTCAAATCTAGGGAGCTTAGTGTCTTAGTGGATAGATAGATATATAAAAAAATGCTACCAAGGGCTAGTCCTGGTTAATCCATTTTTTAAGAAAAATAAGTGTACCAAAGGAAAAAATGTTAAGAGCCACAATAAAGTGGAGCGCGTATTAACTACTCCCTCCGTTCCAAATTACTTGTCACAGAAATGGATGTATTTAGAACTAAAACACATCTAGATACATCCATACCTGCGACAAGTAATTCGGAACGAAGGAAGTATTAACTATCATATTAAGAGCTACGAATAGGCGCTATTGCCCCTGACGACGATTCAGCTCTGGGCGGGTTCAGCTAGATTTGGCCCTCCGACAGTTGCTAAAGGCGAGGCAGGAGGTGGCTCCTATGTAGTGTGGTGTTGTTGTCGTACGAGAGATGCATGGGTTCGAGGGTATACGGGCAGCGGGGACGCAAAGTTTGTAGTGCTCATCAGGGGCAAACCAACGTAGGGCTGAGTGGAGCCTAGGCCCCACTCAGCTTGGGCCCCCATTTCATTTTTGGGATTGAGTCCACCCCTGATGCTCGTGGTCAGCTACGATTGGAGACTGGTGGCTCGTCCCTTAAGTCGTTTGTCTGGGGATGTTGGGTGGTGGTGATGCTCTGGGTGAAGGTTTTGCTTGGCTCTTGTCGGTTGGTTATGGTTCTTCGATCCACAACCCCGACTCTTGTTCTTGTGGCGAAAGCTAAGATCATGGTGTAGGGCCAGGCAGCGGCATTGTTTTTAACCCTGGTTTGTCCTTTGATGTGCCATTTTGAAGATCTTTGATCCCTCCCATACTTTTCTTGGAGTTACATGGCATGCAGTAGGTATGCGCTAAACAGCCGGTGCAGAAGGTTTGTCGTTGTGGTTGTTGTGGCAATGATGCTGAACTCGGTATTTGGGTCGCGATGAGGTATTGGTACTCGATTTCTTGGCATGTTTGTCGGGTCTTCGTGCTTTTCTTCTATTGCTATGGAGTCGAAGTTGTTGTGTGGTCCTGGTGGTGACGATGATAGTGATCGATGGTCTAGTTGCAGTGAACCTCTGTCGTGCGAGCCTTGAATAGCATGGATCATCGAACTTGGAGTTGCCTAGTCGTCAACACGAGTAGCTTGTTTTTTGGCATAGACCCACGCGCATTTTGTATGGCTGTTGTGCAAATCACTACTTTAGTGGTTGGTTGTGATGAAGTTGGAGTGGCTTGCTCGAGAAGATGTGATGACGATGACACTTTTGTGGGTGACCCCAAAACTAGTCTTGTCGATGGTGTGCGTGGAGTTTGTGCTGAAAGGCATACCGACCGTCTCTATACTCTATAATAGCGATGATTTGGGTTCACATCAAACTACACTTCCGCAACGCAGCCAAAAGTTGAGGAAATCGGGAGGATGGATGCTACCTCCTAATGGACATGTGAAGCTCAATGTGAACGCTTCCTTTGATCAGGACCTTCTTAAGGGGTTAGCTGATGCAATTATTCGAGATAATAGGGGCAAATTTATAAAAAATGCAAGGAACTGACAAATTGATATATGTTACAATGTGCTATCCGCTAAAGCTACTGCATTGCAATATGGTCTTTGCCAAGCACAAACAATCGGTTGCAAATAAGGTTATTGTCAATTCAGACAATCTTGAGGTTATCAATACGATGAATGAAGGAGGGCAATTTGTAGGTTCAGCGGCTGCAATCTTTGATGACTGCTACCATATTGCTTGCAGCTTCCCTTTATACCTCGTTTGTGTACTGTCCCAGGGAGGCTAATTTTGTTGCTCATGAATTAGCAAATTTGGCTAAGGGCTCGTAATAGTTTCTTTGTTGAGCCTCCTAACGAACTCATCCCTCTCTTATTAAGTGATGTAAAGATGGTTGAATCGTAAATAAAGAGAGGGATATGCTTTTAAATCTTTTTTTTTAGCCCTTGAAACTTTTTTTGGGATTTTTTTACCCTAAAAAAATAGCATGACGTGTGTGCGTGGCGTGGTTCGATCGCGCATGCATGGTGATCATTCATGTGGTAGGCCTGCTACGACATCTCATCAACACCCACACCACACTATATTAATTCTACGCCTCGATGACATCATTTATACGTAGCGGTTGCCCGGTCCGATGCTTATACATCGTCCGATGTACATACAGGTCGCAGTAACACCGGACCGGACCATGCTAAAGATACGTGAGGTCCGCTAGTTACCCGCGTCCTACTTTGAAGGCCTCCCTCTCGCGCGGGCTCAGCTGTCGCTGCTTTCTCCAATTCTCTCTTGATCATATTCCAATGGATGGGTTCAAGCTCGCGGTCGATTGTCTGCCATTGACCGATCAATGGAGACGGCTCGCCGGAGACATGCTGGAGCCGCCGGCCTTGCCTTCGCTTCGGCCATCCTTGTGATCTTCGCCTTCTCATGTGTGGAATCTAAACCGGCGCGGGCGCGAACGCCAGGGGATGCGTCTGGACCGGCGTCGGCACCTGCCCATGCGCCTGCGTCTGGGCCTGCTCAGGCGGTAGCTTCTCGTAAGTGAATGCACCGGTAAAGTTTAAAATTGACCAATCAACGGAGACGGCTCGCCGGAGACACGTTCCAGCCGCCGTCCTGCTTTCACTTGGGCCATCCTTGTGATCTTTGCTTTGCGCCAGCGCCTGGACCGGCCCACGGTAGCTTCTATTAAGTGCATGCCAACATGCTTATGGATGTGTGTTGTGTTGATTGTATGCATAACTATGCAGAGGCCGCATGTGCGACCATTGTGTTTGTATCCCTTTGGTGTTTGATTTTGAGTAAATAAAATCCATCTAAGTGCATGCATTGCAAACTACTCCCTTCGTTTCTAAATATAAAATGTTTTAGCAGTTCATGAGCGGAGGTCGTGGTAGTGTAACCTGTGCACACGGGTTACTGTCTCGGTTACTGTTTCCAATATGAAATTCTACATGTTCTTCGGGTTTCTTAATTGTTCGTTCAAAAAACATGTTAGATCTGAAAAAAAATTCAAAGCCTATTTTAAATTAGCATGTTATCGTTTGTTTTTTACTCACCTGCAATTTGCGTGTGACTTCTTCTCTGGATAAAGTGGTTCGAAATCAGTAACGCCCATGTTTAATTTGGCTGGCACAGACGCTCTGTTCAACTACGAGGAGAAAGACCCAACTGGGCCTGACCAATGGGCCAAGCTGAATAAGGCCTGGGCTGCCTGTGGCGACGGCAAGAAGCAGTCCCCGATCGACATCTGCAAAGTGAAGATCGACAAGGACATGGGCCCTCTGGAGCAGACCTACAACTCAAGCGCATGCACACTGAAAAACCGCGGGCACGACTTCATCGTAATTCCTTCTCCAAGAACCATACATTTCTTACCAATATACTACATATACTTGTTGTCGGAGATAAATCTTTACTTCTTAACGTGTGTAATGAAAAAATGAATGTGTGGTCGTTGTCTTGTAGCTGCAATGGAAAGGTGGGAATGGCAAGCTGACGATCAAGAAGAAGGATTACGTGCTCCAGCAGGTGCACTGGCACGTACCCTCGGAGCACACCGTCAATGGCACCAGGTGAGCATCCATGCCACAGCGAGCACACCATCGATCGTTCGTCATAGAGCATCTACAGACGGGCTTCACATTTCCCTTCTAAATGTTGGAAACGTCCGTCCGGTCAAATGCCCCATAAAAAAAAGAGTAAATTCCGGCTTTTACCCCCTATTTTGACATTTTTAACACTAATTACTCCATTTAGCGAGTTTTCATCCGTTTTACCCCATTTAGCAAAATTGTTGCCATAATTTACCCCGTTTAAAATTTTGTGAGCGTTCTGATTTGTGTGTCACAATTGTCTGGTCCAGCTGGCATGCCACATCAGTAGTTTTTCCTGGCTATTTTTCTCACCGCTGAACCGGGTCACGCAGCTTCTCCTGACCGGCCCGGCCCGATGAAGGCCGCTCATGTCGTGTCCAACACACAGCGCTCGAGTCAGCCACTCGCCTCCAGTCGCTTCTCGCTTGTGTTGCTCACCCCCAATTGATGCATCGCCCGTCCAAGCTTCCGCTGCACGCTCCCGCCAGGCTCGCTCGAAAATACATGATTTCATATTATATCAGTATATTTACACCACTTTAATCTGATCCACAAAGTCATGCATATATTTACATCACTTTAATCTGATCCACAAAATCATCCATACTTAAGGTTATATATGGTAATACTGAAGAAAAACATACATGATTTCAGATTATATCATTAACAATTTCTCCTGTAATTTATTCAATGGTAACATGTCATGCTAATCAAGTTCAGTCATCTCATCAGAATACTTCTTCAAACCTAACTACCAAGGGTGAGAAACTGGGAATGCGGTCATGCATATGGGAGTGGAGAAGACATGTCATATACCGGCTGCCACCCATTGCCTGCCGTTCGTCGGCTACGTCATCCTGCCCCATCCTAGCAAAGGAGGCAGTGGTTTGGGGCAGGATTGTGTGTGTGATTGGAAGGAATTAATACGAGTGATGTGTGCAGTGAATAACGGAGGCCAACATGGTGCGGCCCAACTCGAGCGTTGTGCATTGGACATGAGCGACCTGATCTGGTGAGCTCATATCAGGCCGGACCGGTCGGGAGAAGCTACAAGGACACGTTCAGCAAGGAGAAAACCGTCAATCTGACGTGCTAGCTGGACCAGATAATTGGGATCCGCTGATGATAACACACACAAAAAAATTAAACAGGATAAATTGTGGCAACAATTTCGCTAAATAGGATAAAACGGATGAATTCACGTTAGATGGGGTAAATGCTGTCAAAATTTTCAAAATAGGGGGTAAAAACCAGAATTCACTCTAAAAAAAATGATTCAACCGGACTCCTCACTTCCTCGCTAAACGTTCGAACTGACCGGCGTATCTCAAACTCGTCTGAAATATGGAGCAATATGAGGCTACCCACGTCAGCTGCGGGCCCACCTGCAGGCGCCTCGCTGCGGGGAGGTAGGCCACCGGGACTCGTCCGCATCAGGGAGGAAGGCCACCGGAGCTCGCCCGCGCCCCGTCGTAGCTTGCATCGCGCTAGAGACGGAGCTCGCGCACACCGGGGATGGAGCTCTCGCGTGCCCAGGCCGGAGCTCGCGCGCGCCGCGGCCGAGGGAGCTCTGGCACGCCAAGGCGGAGCTCGCACTCGCCGAGGACGGAGCTCTTGCGTACCGCGGCCAAGCCGAAGCTCTCACGCGCCCAGGCCGGAGTTCGTGCGCGCCCGGGAATGAGCTCGCGCGTGCCCAGGTCGGAGCACGGCATGTCCGTTGTGCTAGCAACACCGCGGTCGCGTGCTCACCCAGCTATGCGTTCTGGCGTGCTTGAGCTGGCCGCCGTGCTCCCATAGCCGTGCTAGCGTGCTAGCTGTAGCTGCTAGCCACCGCAGCCGCTGGCCTCCTACGTGCTCTATGAGCTCCGCACGCAGTGTGCTCGGCGGAATCAAAACGGACACGTCCGGTCACTGTCCGGGCGTGTCCGTGGGCATTTGAGGGGTCAAATTAGTAATGTCCGGCTGTAGATGCTCTTACTGGCTAGCGGTGTCAGGATAGGTTCGACATGGAGTTGCACATGGTCCACGAGGACTCCAGCAAGGCGCGCGCCGTCATCTCCGTGCTCTACTCCACCAAAGAGGCCGGCGACCCCGACAAGACGCTGACTGATGTACGTACGTGCCTCCTCATGCAAAAATTCACGGTGTGAGCTTTAGTTTGCTGACATAATATATGCGTATATGTTCATGCAGCTGGCGCCATATTTCAAGAGGCTCGCCGGCAAGGACAACGAGGACGAGGACGTGAAGGAGCCCGTTGATCCGTCCGTCTGGATCGACAAGGCCTCGGGCTACTACAGATACGACGGCTCCCTCACCACGCCGCCTTGCACCGAAGGGGTTCTTTGGAACATCCTCAGCAAGGTATGCACACTACTCTGTGCGTTTTGTTTATTTATTTATTTGTTGAAGAAAAGAAGGGTTTTTCCCTTCCAATTTTCACGAAGGGAAGCCAATAATACGAGCTACAAGCACCAGTTTAGCTATCACTACTTTTTTTTATAAAGTAGGTTAAAAACCCCGACCTCTGCAGCCATTTTTATTTATTATTCAACAAATGTCTAATAAAAGCATACAGGAAGCCATCCGAAGCCACCACTCACACCTACAAAACTCGATAATGTTGAGTGCTCTTACTCCCCATATCTAAAATCGGTGTCGTCGTCGATCCATTCACATAACGTATCGGAACTAAAACTGATGCAACAGACCTAAAGCGTACACCATATGCACACGTTTTAGAAGCCGCCATCATCATCGAACCACTGATCCATCTTCAGCAGAGAGATCTGCATCGTCATTGCCAGTCCGTCCATTCGTCGACGCCACCACGGCGCCCAACGGCGCCACCGCACTGCGCTCGTTGAGCTATCACTACTACATGACCCAAAGTAAAGCAAAACAAGCACCAACAGGCGCACTCTCAGACATAGCCAAGAATGTCACCAGCAAACCCAACATCATACTCCCAAGCATCTCACCCCCCACACTCTCAGGCAGCACATGCACAAAGGACCTGACCAGCAGAGGAGAGCAACCATACCACAAGTTTTTAAAAGCTGTGTGTTTTGTTTACCGACTGTTGATTTATCTGCCAGGTAAAACACGTATCAAAGGAGCATATCAAGATGATGGAGTCGGTGAGCGAGGTACGTTAATTTGATTGCGAAGCTAGCGAGCATGCGCGAGTGAACAGGAACCATGGTTCATCTGACTTCACTCTTGGAATGATCATTTGCATTGGTGAATCCATGATCATTTCCCTTTTTGACGCAGGAACCTGAGCCAAATGACCGGCCGGCTCAGAAAATGAATGGTCGAGTTGTTGGCTACTTTGAAGGCGAAGAAGCAAAAGATTGACCAGCAAAGGGTGCCAAGAAAGAGAAGAAAGCTTAAGTAGGGGTAATGCTCTCCGGGGCCGTGGAGCTGTGGCTCCGTTTGCCCTCCGATTCAGCTCCGAGGTTTGAGCCGAGCTTAACTATAAGCACATACACCCTCTATAACTAAATATAAGGCGCGTTTGCAGTTCAAAAACGTCTTATATTTAGTTACGGAGGTAGTGCGAAATACTCACAAAAGGAACAATTTCAAAATATTTTCCTTTTACGGTAGAAATTCGGGATAACTGGTGCAAAGTAATACACCTACAAGCCGATGGGTCAGTTCTTTCATCTGCTGATATATATTTTTTTGCAGTAAAATTTGCATCATAGTTAAAGCTGCAGCTGTGGACGGCGAAACAGCGGACCCAATGGTGGATATCATGGATTTTCTTCATCTCTTTGCTGCTATGGTGCAAAGGAGATAGGGGAATTGAGATGCAAAATTTTGTTAACATGGGCCATATTGCTACGGAGAGAAAAACTTTCAATATTGCACCTTGTATTATTTGTGTGCAGGTGTAAACCAATTATTGCTAGTACAAATTTTTCATGAAAATGTATCATCATTTATGTGAGCATTTCTCTGTTGGACTGAATGAAGGGCTCACCTGGTCGGGAGGGGACGTTTTTGATGAACATTTTATATGTTGGACTGAGTGAAGGGCTCATCAGGTCTGTAGGGGATGTTTTTATGAAGATTTTATATGTTGAACAGAGATATCCAAAATATAGTTGGTTTCTAAGGAATTCAACATTTAATATGTGACCCCCACAAAAAAAAAGGTTGAACGTGTGACTGGTTTAATCCAGTTACGAAATTAAAAATAAAAATTAAATTAACAACTTTTTGGCGGCCCTCCAGTAGTTACCGCCAACCCCACTAAACAAGCAGTTGGCACAAAAAACAAACGCAAAAAAGGATCATAACAAAGCCATTTTGTTTCCTAAACTGGAGTATAACTGGAACCCAAAGATTTAACATCCGACATTTGACTAGTTTAATTTAGTTACCTAATTCAAGATCGAAACTGAATTCACATCTTTTTGCTGGTATCAGGGCGGTTACCTCCAATAATTATTTTTTTTGCGGGGAGGTTACCTCCAATAATTAATAAATAAAACCAAACAGACAGCCATTCTGTTTCCTAAACTGGACTACAGTTGGAATCCATGAGACTCAACATTCAATATGTGACTACTTTAATTTGGCTACAGAATTCAAGACCAAAACTAAATTCACATCTTTTTTAACAGTATTCAAACGGTTACCGCCAATAATTGACAAAATATAACAAAAACAAGCATAGAGCTATTTTGTTTCCTAAATTAGAGTACAGTTATAATTTGGGAGATTAACATTCAGTATGTGAATTTTAAACCATTTGTGGAATTTAAAATCAAAACTAAATCTACATATATTTGGTGGTGGCCACCGATTACCACCTACAATATATTTTATTTTCTTTTGCAAAACCAAGCACAAAACTATTCATATCCTAAATTGGAGTGCAATTCTAATCCAGAAGATTTGATGTTTTAACATTGTTGCATAATTCAAAATCAAAACTGAATTCACATCTTTTTGGTGGTATCCAAGTGATTACTACCAATAATTGACAGAAACAAAAACAAGCACAGGGCTATTGTTACTTAATTGGAGTGATGCCTGGGTAGAATATACTCCCCCGTCTCAAAATATTTGAAGTTCTAGGTTTGTCCCAAGTCAAGCAACTTTAACTTTGACCAAGTCTATAGAAAAATATATCAACATCTACAATAATAACCATATATAGTATGAAAATATATTTATGATGAAACTATCAAGACTAATTTGATGTTTTAGATGTTACTCCCTCCGTTCCTAAATATTTGTCTTTTTAGAGTTTCAAATGGACTACCACATACGGATGTATATAGACATATTTTAGAGTGTAAATTCACTCATTTTGCTTCGTATGTAGTCACTTGTTGAAATCTCTAGAAAGACAAATATTTAGGAACGGAGGGAGTAGAATATTTTTTCTACTCCCTTCATCCCAAAATAAGTGTCTCAACTTTGTACTAAGGTTGTACTAAGGTTAAGACACTTATTTTGGGACGGAGGTAGTATATACGTGGTCAAACTTAAAATTGTTTGAGTTAGGAACAAATCTAAAACTTCAAGTATTTCGTAACAAAGGGAGTACACATTACTCTTTTGGTATTCCGTAGAGATTTCCCTAGCGATAAGCATATACTCATAGCAGACCACAGATAACAGAAACGTACTAAATTCACGAGTATCTAAATTGTTCCAAAATAAACAGCAATGGAATGTAAAAGTCATCTCAATGGATCTAAATCGGTAAATAAATAAATAGTGAAAAATAAAAAGAATCAAGTTAATACACGCATTGATGTTCATGTATAAGAGTTTCCATGCACAAAATTGTTCAATAAGGATAGAAATGTTTAAGGAGCTTCCAAGTACATGAACCAAATCAAAATAGTCTTATCAGGAGGGTGTAGTCACCACACTATCAACCAGATGAACATGATGTAAACAACATAACTTAGTAATTACTCAAAATTGCTAAAAGGCATCCTCCATCAACAATGTGGATAATTCAAAGCAGGGTATATGACGAGGAAAAATGAAGTCCTCAATTATTTAACCAAAATTGTTTCAACAAGTTCTAGTCATCAAACCAACGACTAGATGAATATCAATCGACTAAACACCACAACTCCAAAGTTATTCAAGAGGGCTACACATGCATCCTCCAGTAATGACAACAATCAAAATCAGGGAATGCAGTAAAAAAATGAAGTCCTCAATCAAATTGACTGAAGAATAAAACACACAGGGTCTCCTTTTATTCAATCCGCACTTTCCTGTAGTTGATGTACTTGAACTTACATATCTCCTCAAAGAAATCATCAGCAGCATCATGGCAATTCTTCATCTGTGAGATTCGGATGACCATCGACTGCAGCCTGACACTGTACTTCACAAGCGATTCAAGAGTGCTCAACTTCTGTTCGGCATTGAGAGGCGAGCGCACGGTGATCAAAAGCTCTTCCAAGCAAGGGATGCAGAATCTTGAATCCAACTGCATTGAGAAATCACAGGAATTAACCATGGTCACACAAGTCATGCTAATATTAGTATACGATACAGCAATAAAGGCGGCGTGCCACTCACGTTTTTCAGGCTGTTTTTCTGGCACAGAGCAGCAAACATCGCACCATGGATCTCAAACTTGGTGAGCTTGGGATGGCCGTTGAAGAAATCGACCAAATCGATCTCCGGGAACGGCTGGAGCACATCAAAATCACCGCAGAATTCAATCTTCATCACAAGGTGCTTCACCTCGCTCGCACACTGCAACACCGAGCTGACGGCGGCCCAGCTCCACTGGACACCGCGCAGCGAGAGGTATTCCAGATCTGGGAGCCTCCCGGTGTCCACCTTATACACCCTCCCTGCATCGTTTTCATCACAATTCACGACACAATTTATTGCATCCGAACAACACAATCTTGCAAAGTTATGACGATGCGGCAGATGATTCGAAATCGAAATCGATTTCAAGGTATGCTGCGCACCTGTGCTCTTGGCGATCGATAGGCGGCGGAGGTTGTGGCCGCCCCGCAGGCTGATCCAGGTGAAGCCCTGGGCCTCGAGTGACTCGAGGCGGGGCGCGGAGAGCAAGAGCGAGCAGTTGCCGCCGCCGAGGAAGTCGAGCCGGCACCGCTGGAGCATAGCGAGCTGGATGGATACATCGCCAGAGCAGTCGCAGCCAAGCAGCGACAGGTCGGTGAGGTTGGGGCACGCGGCGACGGTCTCCGTGATCGCGGTATCGCGCAGCGGCGCGCCCACGATCTCCAGCACGCGGAGGTGCTGCAGCCGGCCCCACGCCGGCGCGTTGGTCATCAGCACCCCCCAGAGCCTCAGCTCCTCCAGGCCCGTCGCCAGGGCGACGCAGTCCAGGTGGCCGCCGCCCGCCGCCTCCTTGTCGGCGGCCGCGTCCATCCGCAGCTCGACCACCCGGAGCGAGGCGCTCCGCATGGCGAGCCAGGCGGGAAGGCGGGCCATGGAGAAGGGGCAGTAGATGACCAGCTCCCTGAGCCGCGAGACGGCGGCCACCATCCGGCCGATGGCCTCGTCCGCGGCGCCCCCGCCCACGGCGGCGGCGTCGAAGGCGTTCCGCGGGAAGAAGAGCGCCGGGAGGTAGGGGACGCAGTCGCGCCAGCGGCGGCAGACGCAGGCGCACGCCGCCACGTCGCGGACGTTGCTGAGCATCGACAGGATGTGCTGCACCACGCCGTCCGGGACGGCGTTCATGTCGCCGCCGCCGTCGCCCCAGTCGTCGCACTCCATCGCCATGGACGGCGGCGGATCGGACAGACGGTCAGATCAGCAGGCGAGTGTGGGGGGCCGCGTCTGCTTGTGGGGAATGAAGGGGGGTTTGAAATTTAAACCGGGTGGAAAGTGGGAGGCTGCGTCGGGAGCCCGCCCGTTGTGAGGCGAAAATTTTCAAGTTTGGTGCTCGGATTCGGGAGGTTTCGCGAGTTTGAAATGGGGCAAAGGGTTTCCTTCGCTGTTTTGGGGGTAGCGGCGCGACGCGGCGGCGGCGGCGTGCAGAAATTTTAGGTCATTCTTGAGGCTGGGCCATGGGCCTGAACCGGCTGCATTCTTCTGTGGAAAACTGGCTACCGAATGCCTAATGCTCAGAAGAAAGAAAGAAAACTACCGAATGCCTTCTCAAACGTGGCTCGTTCTAAAGAAAACGTGGAATGCTTTCCTAAAATAAAACGTCGAATTCTCTCTCAAAAGAAAAATTGAATATCCCCTCAAAAGGAATTCTTGGGAGCCGAGAGGATGAAGAAGGGGTTGATGAGCGGCTAACCTCAACGGCGACTTGATAGCCAGATGTTCAACTCCGGCGTGTCTTGGACTCAAAAAAAATGCCTAATCAACTAGTCCCAACTTGATGTCACCAGTGGCGGCAGATCTGTGACGTGTGGAAGTGGGAGGACGGGAAAGAAGAGAGAGGGCAACCATGCCAGAAAGACGAAAAGGGGAAGTGATAAAGGAGATCGTACGACAAAGCGGATATGAATAAGGATGGATGAGAAAAGTGTATATGTTGTTTTAGTATATCTTCTATGTGTTTTTTATGATGTTTTGTCATGTGTTGGTATTGTGAATTTATGATTCTCGTAAGAATACGGTGTCATGTCAGTGGATCATGCACTGGATGTTAGGATGTCGAATCAATGTGTTGTATTAACAATCTGTGCAACTAGTTGTGCCTCCTCGACGATTGTGTGCGCATTATCTCATGGACAAAAGTTTAATAGTTATTCATGCATGTGAAACACTAGAAAGAAAGAAAGAAAAATGGACAGAAACACATATTTCGGTTAGGGTGGGATCGAATAGGGTTTTATGAAACCTTACAATTATGTTGTAACTATATACTCAAAAGAATCATAACTTTTTATGCACTATGACTATCTTTAATGTCAGACATCTATCTTTGATGTCATACCATTTCTGTTATTTATTTTTTTCAAACGCAATGGCATTCACTACCGCCGCAAGCCTTTTGAATTGTAACATCGTGTTGTGGTATAAGCCCGGCGGTATTCATGATGGGGCGTTGCATGTAGTTGGATGCCCAAATGAGATTCACACGAGCAAAGCTTTTACCAAAGTTTGGGCCCTCACGATCGCGTTAATACCTACGCCTGCTTTGGTGTATAATATGGATATAGCCCCATATGAGAACTAGGGTTTGGCGTGCAATGGTGAGATCGATAGGATCAGGTAGCTATGGAAAAGGTCGAAGAGAGCCCGCTCGGATGCCTCTTTTCTTGCCTTATATAGGAGGGGTGAGGCTAGGGTTTATAGGTATCCATGTAGGTTATGATTTAGCTTAATCCTACGGGATTGCACCGGGTCTTCTAGATGTCTTTTCTTGTACGTCAAGTTTGATGATGCGCTCCAGTGTGTGTCGTGGGTCTGGGCCACCAGTGGCCAACAGGCCAACTCCTACCTCCGGCCGGTACACCTCGAGGGCATGGCATCGTCACTCTAAAACGCACCCAAAAAGTGATACACACAAACTTGTTTCCCATGTTGCTTTCTACAAAGGTTTTTCTTATAAAGTGAAACACTCATTACCTCCAATTTTGCGCCAACTAAGGGTGTGTATAGCCACGTTATTACACATGCTATGCACCCCTAAAAAGAAAAAGGAAATTGCATGTGATGGTAGGTTGCCAACCACAAATACATGGTCTCTATGCCAAGTGCTACCAAGAGATTATCCACAAGCAATGGCAAATATGTGTCGGTGGGTGGTAAAGGAGTGTAGTCATGAATATGATGCCTCCATTAAGGAATACGATTTGCATTGTTGTTGTTGCATTAGACCAGCGAGGCCATGTTGTGTTGCTTTCGTTGAAGTGATAACAAACTTCACATATACTACACAACATGGATGCAACCGTATATATATCAATGCAATATTGGCATACATTAATTTGTTACCTAGGATAAATCTGCTCCCTTTGCATTTACATGGGAGACGAGAGGATGAAGAGGGGTTGGATGGCCATCTTAGCTCAAAAGTCAGCCGGTAGCACGATGTTCAACACCAGAGTGCCTTGGACTCAAAGAAAAGGCTTGATCAAATAGAGTATCAACCCTATGTCGCAAGTGGCAAAAAAACTATGGCATGTGGAAGTGGAAAGTGGTGTGACCGTGTGAGAGGACGACAAATAAGGAGGAGGGTGAGGTAAAGTGGCAATGGCACCTGTGAGACGCGTCAGATGTCAGTACTGCAGGAAGGTCCGAACGCGACACATTCATAGGAGACCAATCGACCAAACGTGTGCGATGCACGAATCACAAACGTTATGGTAATAAAACTATCACCAATAAAACAAACTGTGTGCGATGGCTAATCCATCAAGCATGATTCATATTAGAGTTGCATGTGCGAATCGTGGCATACAGTTGATCCATATGATATGTTCGTGATGAGCCAAAACAATAGAAACGGTCAGCCAGACCAAGGTTTGTGCGATAGACGACATATAGGTCACTCGGATGAACTATTTGCGATAAACCAAAACAATATAAACGGTTAGCCAGATGAAGGTGTGTGTGATAGATGGCATACACGTCACTTGGATGAACTATTTGCGATAAGCCAAAATAAACACAAACGGTTTAGCTGAACAAGATGTGTGTAATACCAGAAAAAAAGGTCAGTAATCAGAATTGTGTGGGACCGATAATAACATAGACGATTCCTGCTAATAAGTCGTGTGTGTTATGTGCAAACACTTATTGCTATATAATTGTCAACGATAGATGAAATCATCACTGACGGGTTCCGTAGTTTAGTCCGTGTGCGATGTGATCTGCTCTGTCAGCACAACATCTATGCTATGTCTACAAAACAACAACATATATACTTATAAAAACATGATTGCATAACCAAATTAAACATCCAGTTACATAAGTGACTACAAACATAACACTTGCACACACCAAAGTAAACAATTACATGCATAATAAACTAGGAGAAACGATCATCAAATCATCTACTTCTTGTTGTGACGCTTGCCATTGCTCTACTTCTGGATGGATCCCTTGCTGTTTTGAGGAAGATAGAGGCAGTTCCTCATGTCAACGATCCGCCTGTACATCTTGTAGCTCATGTACGCCTCCTTGGCTGCGTACAGGATGTGATTTTCGTCCAATTTCTCCATCCAGGCTGAGTGCCAGCATCCATCGAAGTACATGGTCCAATGCGAATAGGTGTCGTACTCTCGAGGGAGTTCAACTTCCGTCCATACGGCTACAAAGTCGGCCAACACCTAAGATTTAATAGCTCAGCGTGGTCGACATGTGGCTAATTTGGCTACACGTCCCGTTGCATCCCTGTTGTTAATAATGTCACTTAATGGGACGTCGGATGCCACAGTCACCAAGCACTCTTGAAAGTAGTGCCGAAGTTTTCGTGAGGCCATGAAGACGGAGTAGGCTATTTTTTAGTAGTGAGGGTAGCATGTCTTACACAGGGTTAGGACTTCGGAGATGTAATAGACGGGCTTCTGGACCTGGAACTTGTGACCCTCCACGTCTTGTTCGACCATGAGTACTGCACTAACCACCTGATTTGTGGTCGAGATGTATAATATAATCGGCTCACATACGCCTGGCGCTGCTAGGATGGGATTGGCGGCGACGAGAGTTTTGATGTCTGTTGATACGTCTCCAACATATCTATAATTTATGAAGTATTCATGCCATGTTTACAACAATTTTATATGGTTTTGGTATGATTTTCATGGAACTAACCCGTAATGACGCTGTTTTCAGTAGAAATGTCGTGGTGTTGTTTTTTGTGCAGAAATAAAAGTTCTCCAAATGAGCTGAAACTTTTTGATGATTTTTTTGGAACAAAAGAGACCCCCAAAGCTTCATGGAAGGATCAAAAGGTGAAGGAGTAGGGCAAAAGACACCAGGGGTGCGCTAGGGGGCCCAGGCGCGTCCCGTGTTGGGTAACGTAGCAATAATTCAAAAAAATTCCTACGTGTCACCAAGATCAATCTATGGAGTCATCTAGCAACGAGGGAGGAGTGGATCTACATACCCTTGTAGATCGCGCGCGGAAGCGTTCAAGAGAACATGGTTGATGGAGTCGTACTCGTCGTGATCCAAATCACCGATGATCCTAGCACCGAACGGACGGCACCTCCGCGTTCAACACACGTACGGAGCAGCGACGTCTCCTCCTTCTTGATCCAGCAAGGGGGGAGGAGAGGTTGATGGAGATCCAGCAGCACGACGGCGTGGTGGAAGTAGCGGGATTCCAACAGGGCTTCGCTAAGCGCTGTGGGAGGAGGGAGATGTGTCATGGGAGGGAGAGGGAGGCGCCAGGGCTTGGGTATGGTTGCCCTCCCTTCCCCCCACTATATATAGGGCCAAGGGAGAGGGGGGCGCAGCCTTGGCCCTTCCTCCAAGGAAGGGTGCGGCCAGGGAGGAGTCCCTCCCCCCCAAGGCACCTCGGAGGTGCCTTCCCCCTTTAGGACTCTTTCTTTCCCTTATCTCTTGGCACATGGGCCTCTTGGGGCTGGTGCCCTTGGTCCATACAGGCCAAGGCGCACCCCCTACAGCCCATGTGCCCCCCCCGGGACAGGTGGCCCCACCCGGTGGACCCCCGGGACCCTTCCGATGGTCCCGGTACAATACCGGTGACCCCGAAACTTGTCCCGATGGCCGAAATAGCACTTCCTATATATAATTCTTTACCTCCGGACCATTCCGGAACTCCTCGTGACGTCCGGGATCTCATCCGGGACTCCGAACAACTTTTGGGTTACCGCATACTAATATCTCTATAACCCTAGCGTCACCGAACCTTAAGTGTGTAGACCCTACGGGTTCGGGAGACATGCAGACATGACCGAGATGACTCTCCGGTCAATAACCAACAGCGGGATCTGGATACCCATGTTGGCTCCCACATGTTCCACGATGATCTCATCGGATGAACCATGATGTCGAGGACTTAATCAATCCCGTATACAATTCCCTTTGTCTATTGGTACGATACTTGCCCGAGATTCGATCGTCGGTATTCCGATACCTTGTTCAATCTCGTTACCGGCAAGTCTCTTTACTCGTTTTGTAACACATCATCCCGTGATCAACTCCTTGATCACACTGTGCACATTATGATGATGTCCTACCGAGTGGGCCCAGAGATACCTCTCCGTCACACGGAGTGACAAATCCCAGTCTCGATTCGTGCCAACCCAACAGACACTTTCGGAGATACCTGTAGTGTACCTTTATAGCCACCCAGTTACGTTGTGATGTTTGGCACACCCAAAGCACTCCTACGGTATCCGGGAGTTGCACAATCTCATGGTCTAAGGAAATGATACTTGATATTAAAAAAGCTTTAGCATACGAACTACATGACCTTGTGCTAGGCTTAGGATTGGATCTTGTCCATCACATCATTCTCCTAATGATGTGATCCCGTTATCAATGACATCCAATGTCCATGGTTAGGAAACCGTAACCATCTATTGATCAACGAGCTAGTCAACTAGAGGCTTACTAGGGACATGGTGTTGTCTATGTATCCACATATGTATCTGAGTTTCCTATCAATACAATTCTAGCATGGATAATAAACGATTATCATGAACAAGGAAATATAATAATAATCAATTTATTATTGCCTCTAGGGCATATTTCCAACAGTCTCCCACTTGCACTAGAGTCAATAATCCAGTTCACATCGATATGTGATTAACACTCAAGGTCACATCCCCATGTGACTAACACCCAAAGAGTTTACTAGAGTCAATAATCTAGTTCACATTACCATGTGATTAACACTCGATGAGTTCTGGGTTTGATCATGTTATGCTTGTGAGAGATGTTATAGTCAATGGGTCTGAATCTTTCAGATCCGTGTGTGCTTTACAAATCTCTATGTCATCTCCTAGATGCAGCTACCATGTTCTATTTGGAACTATTCCAAATTACTGTTCTACTATACAAATCCAGTTTACTACTCAGAATAATCTGGATTAGTGTCAAAGTTTGCATCAGCGTAACCCTTTACGACGAACTCTTTTACCACCTCCATAATCGAGAAAATTCCTTAGTCCGCTAGTTACTAAGGATAACTTTGACCGCTGTCCTGTGATCCATTCTTGGATCACTCTTGTACCCCTTGACTGACTCATGGCAAGGCACACTTCAGGTGCGGCACACAGCATAGCATACTGTAGAGAGCCTATGACAAAAGCATAGGGGACGACCTTCGTCCTTCCTCTTTCTTCTGCCGTGGTCGAGCTTTAAGTCTTAACTTCATACCTTACAACTCAGGCAAGAACTCCTTCTTTGACTGATCCATCTTGAACACCTTCAAGATCATGTCAAGGTATGTGCTCATTTGAAAGTACCATTAAGCATTTTGATCTATCCTTATAGATCTTGATGCTCAATGTTCAAGTAGCTTAATCCAGGCTTTCATTGAAAAACACTTTTCAAATAACCCTATATGCTTTCCAGAAATTCTACGTCATTTCTGATCCACAATATGTCAACAACATATACTCATCAGAAATTCTATAGTGCTCCCACTCACTTCTTTGGAAATACAAGTTTCTCATAAACTTTGTATACACCCAAAATCTGTGATCATCTCATCAAAGCATACATTCCAACTCCGAGATGCTTACTCCAGTCCTTAGAAGGATTGCTGGAGCTTTGCATACTTATTAGCATCTTTCAGGATTGACAAAACCTTCCGGTTGTATCACATACAACCTTTCCTCAAGAAAATCGTCGAGGAAACAATGTTTTGACATCCTATCTGCAAGATTTCATAAATAATGCAGTAATTGCTAATATAATTCCAACAGACTCTTAGCATCACTACGAGTGAGAAAGTCTCATCGTAGTCAACTCCTTGAACTTGTCGGAAAACATCTTAACGACAAGTCGAGCTTTCTTAATGGTGATACTTACCATCATTGTCCGTCTTCCTTTTAAAATCCATATGTACCTAACAGCCTTACGACCATCAAGTAGTTCTTCCAAAGTCTACACTTTGTTTTCATACATGGATTCTATCTCGGATTTTATGGCCTTGAGCCATTTATCGGAATCCTGGCCCACCATCGCTTCTCCATAGCTCGTAGGTTCATTGTTGTCTAGCAACATGACTTCCAAGATAGGATCACGTACCACTCTGAAGTAGTACGCATCCTTGTCATCCCACGAGGTTTGGTAGTGACTTGATCTGAAGTTTCATGATCACTATCATAAGCTTCCACTTCAATTGGTGTAGGTGCCACAGGAACAACTTCCTGTGCCCTGCCACACACTAGTTGAAGTGAAGGTTCAATAACCTCATCAAGTCTCCACCATCCTCCCACTCAATTCTTTCGAGAGAAACTTTTCCTTGAGAAAGGACCCGATTGTAAAAACAATCCCTTATTGCTTTCGGATCTGAGACAGGAGGTATACCCAACTGTTTTGGGTGTCCTATGAAGATGCATTTATCCGCTTTGGGTTCGAGCTTATCAGCCTGAAACTTTTTCACATAAGCGTCGCAGCCCCAAACTATTAAGAAATGACAGCTGAGGTTTCTCTAAACCATAGTTCATACGGTGTCATCTCATCGGAATTACGTGGTGCCCTATTTAAAGTGAATGTGGTTGTCTCTAATGCCTAACCCATAAACTATCGTGGTAATTCGATAAGAGACATCATGGTTTGCATCATATCCAATAGGGTGCAGTTATGATGTTCGGACACACCATCATACCATGGTGTTCCAGGATGTATTAGTTGTGAAACAATTTCCACAATGTCTTAATTTTGTGCCAAACTCGTAATTCAGATATTCATCTCTATGATCATATCATAGATATTTTATCCTCTTGTCACGACGATCTTTCAACTTCACCCTGAAATTACTTGAACCTTTCAATAATTCAGACTCATGATTCATCAAGTAAATATACTCAACATCTACTCAAATCATCTGTGAAGTAAGAACATAACGATATCCACTACACGCCTCAGCACTCATTGGACTGCACACATCAAAATGTATTACTTCCAACAAGTTGCTTTCTAGTTCCATTTTACTGAAAATGAGGCTTTCAGTCATCTTGCCCATGTGGTATGATTTGCATGTCTCAAGTGATTCAAAATCAAGTGAGTCCAAACGATCCCTTTGCATGGAGTTTCTTCATGCATATACACCAATAGACATGGTTCACATGTCTCAAACTTTTCAAAAACGAGTGAGTCCAAAGATCCATCAACATGGAGCTTCTTCATGCGTTTTATACCAACACGACTCCAGTGGCAGTGCCACAAGTATGTGGTACTATCATTACTATCTTATATCTTTTGGCATGAACATGTGTATCACTACGATCGAGATTCAATAAACCATTCATTTTAGGTGTAAGACCATTGAAGGTATTATTCAAATAAACAGAGTAACCATTATTCTCCTTAAATGAATAACCGTATTGCGATAGACGTAATCCAATCATGTCTATGCTCAACGCAAACACCAAATAACAATTATTTAGGTTTTAATACCAATCTCGATGGTAGAGGGAGCGTACGATATTTGATCAACCTTGGAAATACTTCCAACACATATCGTCATCTCACCTTTTAGCTAGTCTCCGTTTATTCCATAGCCTTTTGTTTCGAGTTACTAACACTTAGCAACCGAACCAGTACCTAATACCCTGGTGCTACTAGGAGTACTAGTAAAGTACACATCAACACAATGTATATCCAATATACTTCTATCGACCTTGCCAGCCTTCTCATCTACCAAGTATCTAGGGTAATTCTGCTCCAGTGGTTGTTCCCCTTATTACAGAAGCACTTAGTCTCGGGTTTGGGTTCAACCTTGGGTTTGTTCACTAGAGCAGCAGCTGAATTGCCGTTTCATGAAGTATCCCTTCTTGCCCTACCCTTCTTGAAACTAGTGGTTTCACCAACCATCAACAATTGATGCTCCTTCTTGATTTCTACTTTTGTGGTGTCAAACATCGCGAATATCTCAAGGATCATCATATATGTCCCTGATATATTATAGTTCATCACGAAGCTCTAGCAGCTTGGTGGTAATGACTTCGGAGAAACATCACTATCTCATTTGGAAGATCAACTCCCACTTGATTCAAACGATTGTTGTACTCAGACAATCTGAGCACAAGCTCAACAATTGAGCTTTTCTCCCTTAGTTTGCAGGCTAAGGAAAAAACGTCGGAGGTCTTATACCTCTTGACGTGGGCACGAGCCTGAAATCCCAATTTCAGTCCTTGGAACATCTCATATGTTCTGCGATGTTTCAAAAAACATCTTTGGTGCCTCAATTCTAAACCATTTAGCATTACACACTGAACTATCATGTAGTCATCAAAACGTGTATGTCAGATGTTCGCAACATCCACAGACGACGTTCGAGGTTCAGCACACTGAGCGGTGCATTAAGGACATAAGCCTTCTACTGTCTGCATAAATGCTACTATCAACTTTCAACTAATTTTTCTCTAGGAACATATCTAAACAGTAGAATTGAAGCGCGAGCTACGACATAATTTGCGAAGACCTTTTGACTATGTTCAGGATAATTAAGTTCATCTTATGAACTCCCACTCAGATAGACATCCCTCCAGTCATCTAAGTGATTACATGATCCGAATCAACTAGGCCGTGTCCGATCATCACGTGAGACGGACTAGTCAACATCGGTGAACATCTTCATGTTGATCGTATCTACCATACGACTCATGCTCGACCTTTCGGTCTCTTGTGTTCCGAGGCCATGTCTGTACATGCTAGGCTCGTCAAGTTAACCTAAGTGTTTCGCATGTGTTTCGAGGCCATGTCTGTACATGCTAGGCTCGTCAACACCCGTTGTATTCGAACGTAAGAATCTATACACCCGATCATCACGTGGTGCTTCGAAATGATGAACTTTCACAACGGTGCACAGTTAGGGGGAACACTTTCTTGAAATTTTAATGAGGGATCATCTTATTTACTACCGTCGTTCTAAGCAAATAAGATGTATAAACATGATAAACATCACATGCAATCAAATAGTGACATGATATGGCCAATATCATATTGCTCCCTTTGATCTCCATCTTCGGGGCTCCATGATCATCGTTGTCACCGGCATGACACCATGATCTCCATCATCATGATCTCCATCATCGTTTCTTCATGAAGTTGTCTCGCCAACTATTACTTCACTACTACAGCTAACGGTTAGCAATAAAGTAAAGTAATTACATGGTGTTGTTCAATGACACGCAGGTCATATAATAAATAAAGACAACTCCTATGGCTCCTGCCGGTTGTCATACTCATCGACATGCAAGTCGTGATTCCTATTACAAGAACATGATCATCTCATACATCACATATATCATTCATCACATCCTTTGGCCATATCACATCACATAGCATACCCTGCAAAAACAAGTTAGACGTCCTCTAATTGTTGTTTGCATGTTTTACGTGGCTGCTATGGGTTTCTAGCAAGAACGTTTCTTACCTACGCAAAAACCACAACGTGATATGCCAATTGCTATTTACCTTCATAAGGACCCTTTTCATCGAATCCGATCCGACTAAAGTGGGAGAGACAGACACCCGCTAGCCACCTTATGCAACTAGTGCATGTCAGTCGGTGGAACCAGTCTCACGTAAGAGTACGTGTAAGGTCGGTTCGGGCCGCTTCATCCCACAATGCCGCCGAATCAAGATTGGACTAGTAAAGGTAAGCATATTAAACAAAATCAACGCCCACAACTACTTTGTGTTCTACTCGTGCATAGAAACTACGCATAGACCTAGCTCATGATGCCACTGTTGGGTAACGTAGCAATAATTCAAAAAAATTCCTACGTGTCACCAAGATCAATCTATGGAGTCATCTAGCAACGAGGGAGGAGTGGATCTACATACCCTTGTAGATCGCGCGCGGAAGCGTTCAAGAGAACAGGGTTGATGGAGTCGTACTCGTCGTGATCCAAATCATCGATGATCCTAGCGCCGAACGGACGGCACCTCCGCGTTCAACACACGTACGGAGCAGCGACGTCTCCTCCTTCTTGATCCAGCAAGGGGGGAGGAGAGGTTGATGGAGATCCAGCAGCACGACGGCGTGGTGGAAGTAGCGGGATTCCAACAGGGCTTCGCCAAGCGCTGTGGGAGGAGGGAGATGTGTCATGGGAGGGAGAGGGAGGCGCCAGGGCTTGGGTATGGTTGCCCTCCCTTCCCCCCACTATATATAGGGCCAAGGGAGAGGGGGGCGCAGCCTTGGCCCTTCCTCCAAGGAAGGGTGCGGCCAGGGAGGAGTCCCTCCTCCCCAAGGCACCTCGGAGGTGCCTTCCCCCTTTAGGACTCTTTCTTTCCCTTATCTCTTGGCACATGGGCCTCTTGGGGCTGGTGCCCTTGGTCCATACAGGCCAAGGCGCACCCCCTACAGCCCATGTGCCCCCCGGGGCAGGTGGCCCCACCCGGTGGACCCCCGGGACCCTTCCGGTGGTCCCGGTACAATACCGGTGACCCCGAAACTTGTCCCGATGGCCGAAATAGCACTTCCTATATATAATTCTTTACCTCCGGACCATTCCGGAACTCCTCGTGACGTCCGGGATCTCATCCGAGACTCCGAACAACTTTCGGGTTAACGCATACTAATATCTCTATAACCCTAGCGTCACCGAACCTTAAGTGTGTAGACCCTACGGGTTCGGGAGACATGCAGACATGACCGAGATGACTCTCCGGTCAATAACCAACAGCGGGATCTGGATACCCATGTTGGCTCCCACATGTTCCACGATGATCTCATCGGATGAACCACGATGTCGAGGACTTAATCAATCCCGTATATAATTCCCTTTGTCTATCAGTACGATACTTGCCCGAGATTCGATCGTCGGTATTCCGATACCTTGTTCAATCTCATTACCGGCAAGTCTCTTTACTCGTTTCGTAACACATCATCCCGTGATCAACTCCTTGATCACACTGTGCACATTATGATGATGTCCTACCGAGTGGGCCCAGAGATACCTCTCCGTCACACGGAGTGACAAATCCCAGTCTCGATTCGTGCCAACCCAACAGACACTTTCGGAGATACCTATAGTGTACCTTTATAGCCACCCAGTTACGTTGTGACGTTTGGCACACCCAAAGCACTCTTACGGTATCCGGGAGTTGCACAATCTCATGGTCTAAGGAAATGATACTTGACATTAGAAAAGCTTTAGCATACGAACTACATGACCTTGTGCTAGGCTTAGGATTGGGTCTTGTCCATCACATCATTCTCCTAATGATGTGATCCCATTATCAATGACATCCAATGTCCATGGTAAGGAACCGTAACCATCTATTGATCAACGAGCTAGTCAACTAGAGGCTTACTAGGGACATGGTGTTGTCTATGTATCCACATATGTATCTGAGTTTCCTATCAATACAATTCTAGCATGGATAATAAACGATTATCATGAACAAGGAAATATAATAATAATCAATTTATTATTGCCTCTAGGGCATATTTCCAACATCCCGGTGGGTTGTGCTCACCTCGAGGCCCATCTTTGCATGAGACCGATGCCAAAAAATCCTATAATAGAGAAACCATCAGAAGTAACCCTAGATCGGAATTTCCGACGTCGCAAGCCTCTGTATCCACAAAAAAACAATCGGGAGCCTGTTCCGGCACCCTGCCGGAGGGGGAAATCATCACCGGAGGCCATCTTCATCATCCCTGTGGCCACCATGATGAGGAGGGAGTAGTCCACCCTCGAACCTAAGGGTTTCTACCAGTAGCTATATGTTTAATCTCTCTCTCTCTCGTGTTCTTGATGGCATGATCTTGATGTATCGGGGGCTTTGTTAATATAGTTGGATCATATGGTGTTTTCCCCTCTCTATCTTGTTATGATGAATTGAGTTTTCCCTTTGAGATTTGATTTTATCGGATTGAATACTCTTATGGATCTGAGAGCACTTGATGTATGTCTTGATATGAATACTCGTGGTGATAATGGGGTATCATATTGATTCACTTGATATGTGTTTTGGCACTCAACTCGTGGATTCTCGAGGTGACATTGGGGTAATCTATGCATAGGGGTTTGACAACCCACAAGTATAGGGGATCAATTGTAGCTCTTTTCGATAAGTAAGAGTGTCGAACCCAACAAGGAGCACAAGGAAATGGCAAGTGGTGTTCCATAAGGTAATGTCTGCAAGTGCTGAAATTGTAAGTGGCAGAGTAGTTTGATAGCAAGGTAATTTGTAACAAGCAAGTAACGATAGTAGTAAAAAAGTGCAGCAAGGTAGCCCAGTCCTTTTGAGGCAAAGGACAAGCCAAAACGGTCTCTTATGATAAGCAAAGCATTCTTGAGGTACACAGGAATTTCATCTAGTCACTTTCATCATGTTGGCTTAATTCGTGTTCGGTACTTTGAGAATTTGATATGTGGGTGGATCGGTGCTTAGGTGATGTTCTTACTTGAACAAACCTCCTACTTATGATTAACCCTCCCGCAAGCATCCGCAACTACGAGAAAAGTATTAAGAATAAATTCTAACCATAGCATTAAACTTTTGGATCCAATCAGTCCCTTACGGAATAACGCATAAATTGGGGTTTAAGCTTCTGTCACTCTCGCAACCCACCATATAATTGCTACTCCACAATGCATTCCCTTAGGCCCAAATTTGGTGAAGTGTCATGTAGTCGACGTTCACATGACACCACTAAGGGAATCACAACATACATACTATCAAAATATCAAACACATATCAAGTTCACATGATTACTTGCAACATGATTTCTCCCGTGACCTCAATAGCAAAAGTAACTACTCACAAACGATAATCATGCTCAATATCAGAGGGGTATTAAATAGCATATTGGATCTGAACATATAATCTTCCACCAAATAAACCATATAGTAATCAACTACAAGATGCAATCAACTACTAGTCACCCACAAGCACCAATCTATAGTTCCTGTAACAAGATTGAACACAAGAGATGAACTAGGGTTTGAGGATATTTCCCTCCCCTAGATGGGAGACTTGTTGGTGATGATGATGACGATGATTTCCCCCTCTGAGAGGGAAGTTCCCCCGGCGGAATCGCTTCGCCGGAGGGCACAAGTGCTCTTGCCCAAGTTCCGCCTCGAGACGGCGGCGCTCCGTCCCGAAAGTCCTCTCCTTTTTTTCTAGGTCAAAATGACTTATATACTAGAAGATAGGCACCGGAGGTGGGTCTGGGTGAGCACAACCCACCAGGGCGCGCCTGGGCTCCCTGGCGTGCCCAGGTGGGTTGTTCCCACCTGGTGGGCCCCCTTTGGTAGTTATTTGCTCCAATATTCCTCAAATATTCCATAAAAATTCTCCGTAAAGTTTCAGCTCATTTGGAGTTGTGCAGAATAGGTGGCCTGACGTAGCTTTTCCAGGTCCAGATTTCCAACTGCCGGAATTCTCCCTCTTTGTGTATACCTTGCATATTATGAGAGAAAAGGCATTAAAATTACTCCAAAAAGCATTATTATGGATTTTTTTATAAATAACAATAAGAAAACATGATGCAAAATGGATGTATCAACTCCCCAAGCTTAGACCTTGCTTGTTGTCAAGCGAAAACCGAAATCGAAAAACATGTCCACATGCTTCGAGAGAGAGGTGTAAATAAAAACAAAATACGGACATAGAAGCATCATGTAGATTATTATAATAGCAACAAAATTAAACATAAGAATTTTATTATAGGACTTTTATCATAGACTTCTCATGAAAAAGTGACAGTTCATCACACAATTGAAGTATAAAGCAAAAACTCTATTAGAAACCAACAAACTATGTTCTCACTCAAGTTTGCAACTACAATTCATCATCTTTTCAGGAAGGGTCATGTGTCGAAGCCTTTAGGAAAGTCCACATATTCAACACGTGCTTGACAAAGGAGAAAAATAAAAAGGAATAGAAGGAAAACTTTGACTCTTTGCATAAAAGTAAATACATAAAAGTAAAAGATAGGCCCTTCGCAGAGGGAAGCAGAGGTTGCCATGCGCTTATTTGTTTGTATGCTCAACTCCTTAGTGCAAAAGAATGTCACATTGCATTCCCCTTGTGATAGCGACCTTTATTATGCAGTCTGTCGCTTTTATTCTTCACCATCACAAGTTCGTGCAACGCTCAATTTTCCCTTACACTAAATGATCTCACACATTTAGAAGCAATTTTTATTGCCTTTTTGCACCGATGACAACTTACTTGAGGGATCTTGGTCAATCCCTAGGTAGGTATGGTGGACACTTGAAAATAAGATTTGGGTTTAAGGGTTTTTGGATGCACAAGTAGTATTCTACTTAGTGCGGAATTTTTGGCTAGCAAAGATAGGGGCAAGCACCACATGTTAAAGGATCTATGACAATATGACTTCTATGTGAATATAAACAAACATAAACCATTAAGTTGTCTTCCTTGTCCAACGTCAACAATTTTGGCATATAATATTTTGATGAGGGCTCACAATCACAAAAGATTTATAGGATAGTATATTTATATGTGAATCTTCTCTTCCCTCATTAATTATTTCATGAGTTGCATCATTGACTAATGCTATGTTTGTCAATCTCTAATAAATTTTCCTACTTATACTTTTCCTTATGTGGTGTCATCACCTACCATAAGATTAGTATATGATCGTTTCTTTGTTTATTTCCTTTCTTTCTTTCGATTCCTTTCTCTTTTCATTTTTATTTGCAATAAGAAAGTAAAGAGAGCAAAAACTCAAACTAAACTTTATTATATAACTTGCACATGATTACAAGGATAGATCACTAAGCAAACTCTCAAAGAAGAAAGGACTGAACTAACTTTTATTCATCTAAAGCAAAAGATCGAACTAAAATAAGTAAAGACAAAAAGATAGTGGGATGATACGATACTGGGGCACCTCCCCCAAGCTTGGCGGAAGCCAAGGGGAGTGCCCATACCCGATACTCAGTTCTGTTTTTGTGGTGAAGATGGTGGTGGTGAAGAGATTTGTGCCTTCAACTTTTTCATATTATAGTTGAGGAGAGCAACTTCCTCTTTTAAATCGTCGACTTCCAGCTCCAGTTTCAAGATCCTGTCACATAAATCCCCTTTGCTTCTCTACCGAAAACGAAGAGGAATAGATCGGTTTTTAGACCGGTTAGCTCTCTTAGGGAGACTTGACTTCTTGAACTCCATGTGCATATCCCCAGGTTGAGGTAGAGGGACATCCTCCTCCTCCGAGTTTGAATCATCGATCCTCATCAAATGAGCATCCTCTTCGTCATCAGTAGTTCAACCATAAGGAGATAGGTCCCCATAGGTCTTTGGGTCAGCAATGAGATGTGAGACATAGCTCTCTCCATCAGAGTCTTGGGACGACATATTTTCAGAACTACGCAGAAAATAGCAAGAAAAAAGAACATGAGATTTCTTCGCGATACGGTGATCAACAGGTTCGGGAAGTATATATAGATTTTTTTATCTTGGGGGACAAGAAAACGGAAGAAAAACGGAGTCTGGAAGGTGTCCCAGGTGGGCACAACCCACCTGGGTGCGCCAGGCAAGCCTGGCGCGCCCTGGTGTCTTGTGCCCACCAGGCCTGGCGCGCCCTGGCGTCTTGTGCCCACCCGGGGATGCTTCCTACAAGTTTCTTTATTTCCAAATTTTCTAAATATTCCAAAACTGATAAAAATATTTTTGCAGATTTTTCGGAGTCAGTTTACTTACCGTATCACGTACCTCCTTATTTTCACGATTCCGGAGTGTACCAGAAGGACTCTTTTATGTGTTCTTCTGGTGTCAAAGTTTGGATAACATTGTTTTCAACATTAATGGGTGTACCTGAGATATAATGCTTTACTCGTTGCCCATTGACCACCTTCCAGTTATTACCTTTGGAATTATTTATTTTGATGGCTCCAGACTGATAAACCTCCTCGATAACATAGGGGCCTTCCCATTTTGAGAGGAGTTTTCCTGCAAAGAATCTGAAACGAGAGTTGTACAAAAGAACATATTCTCCGACTTTAAACTCACGCTTTTAGATTCTTTTGTCATGCCATCTTTTAACTTTTTCTTTGAATAATTTTGCATTTTCATAAGCTTGGGTTCTCCATTCATCTAATGAGCTAATATAAAATAACCTCTTTTCACCAGCAAGTTTGAAATCATAATTGATCTCTTTGATGGCCCAATATGCTTTATGTTCTAACTCAAGAGGCAAATGACAAGCTTTTCCATAAACCATTTTGCATGGAGACATACCCATAAGACTTTTATATGTTGTTCTATAAGCCCAAAGTGCATCATCTAATTTCTTAGACCAATTCTTCCTGGACCTATTGACAGTCTTGTGCAAAATTAATTTTATTTCTCTATTGCTAAGTTCAACTTGACCACTAGACTGAGGATGATAAGGTGATGCAATTCTATGGTTAACATCATACTTGGCAACCATTTTATGGAAAGCACCATGAATAAAGTGTGAAACACCATCAATCATTAAATATCTAGGGACTCCAAGCCTTGGGAAAATAACTTCCTTAAGCATTTTAATAGAGGTGTTGTGATCAGCACTACTGGTTGGAATATCTTCTACCCATTTAGTAACATAATCAACAGCAACCAAAATATGTGTATACCCATTAGAGGAAGGAAAAGGTCCCATGTAATCAAATCCCCAAACATCAAATGGTTCAATAGCAAGTGAATAATTCATATGCATTTCTTGACGCTTAACAATATTACCTATTCTTTGACATTCATCACAAGATAAGACGTACTTATGGGCATCCTTGAAGAGAGTAGGCCAATAAAATCCAGATTGCAATACCTTGTGAGTAGTTCTATCTCCAGCATGATGCCCCCCATAAGCTTCGTAGTGACATTTACGTAGGATTTGCCCCTGTTCATGCTCAGGTACACAACATCTAATAATACCACCTACTCCTTCTTTATAAAGATGTGGTTCATCCCAAAAGTAATGTCTTAAATCATATAATATATTTTTCTTTTGTTGGTAAGTAAAGCTAGGTGGTAAATATTTAACAACAATGTAATTAGCATAATCAGCATACCAAAGAGTACTATGAGCAACATTTATTGCAGCTAACTGCTCGTCAGGAAAACTATCATCAATAGGTAGTGGGTCATCAAGCACATTTGCAAGCCTAGATAAATTATCAGCTACAGGGTTCTCAGCTCCTTTTCTATCAATAATATGCAAATCAAATTCTTGTAACAAAAGAATCCATCGAATAAGTCTAGGTTTAGCATCTTTCTTTTCCATAAGATATTTAATAGCAGCATGGTCTGTGTGAAAAGTTACTTTGGAATCAACAATATAAGGTCTAAATTTATCACAAGCAAACACCACTGCTAAGAATTCGTTTTCGGTAGTAGCATAATTTCTTTGAGCGTTGTCTAGAGTTTTACTAGCATAATGAATAACATTCAGTTTCTTATCAGCTCTTTGTCCTAGAACAGCACCAACAACATAATCACTAGCATCACACATAATTTGAAAATGCAAGTTCCAATCAGGTGGTTGAATAATAGGTGCAGAAATTAAGGATTTTTTGAGTGTTTCAAAGGCTTCTAAACAATCGTCATAAAAACAAAAGGAATATCCTTTTGCAAAAGTTTGTAAGAGGCCTAGAAATTTTAGAAAAGTCTTTGATAAATCTCCTATAGAAACCAGCATGACCTAAGAAACTACGAATACCTTTTATATCTTTAGGACATGGCATTTTCTCAATTGCATCAACCTTTTCTTTGTCCACTTCAATACCTCTTTCAGAAATTTTATGACCCAAGACAATGCCTTCATTAACCATAAAGTGGCACTTCTCCCAATTCAAGACAAGATTTGTTTGTTCACATCTCTGCAAAAATCGATCAAGATTGTTTAAACAATCATCAAAAGAATTCCCATAAACAGAGAAGTCATCCATGAAAACCTCAACAATCTTTTCACAAAAGTCAGAGAATATACTAGTCATACATCTTTGAAAGGTAGCAGGTGCATTGCATAAACCGAAAGGCATACGTCTATAAGCATAGGTTCAAAAGGGACAAGTAAAAGTGGTCTTTTCTTGATCAGGTGGAGAAAACGGGTATTTTTTAAAACCAGAATATCCATCAAGGAAGCAAAAGTGTGTGTGCTTAGATAATCTTTCAAGCATTTGATCAATAAAAGGCAGAGGGTAATGATCTTTTCTAGTTGCTTTGTTTAACTTTATAAAATCAATTACCATTCTATAACCTGTAACAATTCTTTGTGGAATAAGTTCATTCTTATCATTAGGAACAATAGTTATACCTCCTTTCTTAGGGACACGATGAATAGGACTTACCCATCTACTATCAGCTATGGGATAGATTATACATGCTTCCAGAAGTTTTAATATTTCCGTTCTTGCCACTTCTTTCATCTTCGGGTTTAACCGACGTTAGTGATCTACAACAGGTTAGCGTCAGGTTCCATATTAATTTTGTGCTGACATAGAGTGGGACTAATGCCCTTTAAATCATCGAGAGTATATCCAATAGTAGCTCGGTGCTTCCTTAGAACTTCCAATAATCTTTCTTCTTCATGTTCTGAAAGGTTAGCACTAATAATAACATGATATATCTTCTTTTCATCAAGATAAGCATATTTCAAAGTGTCCGGCAATTGTTTTAATTCAAACACAGGATCACCTTTAGGTGGAGGAGGACCTCCTAGAGTTTCAATAGGAAAATTGTGTTTAAGTAGAGGACGTTGTTCAAAGAAAATCTTATCTATTTCATTTCTTTCATGCATCTGAAAATCATTTTCATGGTCTAGCAAATACTGTTCTAAAGGATCAGTAGGCGGTACAACAATAGAAGCAAGACCAATTAATTCATCCTTACTAGGCAATTCTTTTTCATGAAGCTTTCTACTAAACTTGGAAAAATTAAACTCATGAGACTCATCACCAAAACTAACATCAACAGTTTGTTTCTCACAATCTATCTTAGCATTAACGATGTTCAAGAAAGGTCTACCAAATATAATGGGACAAAAGTCATCTTGTGGGGAACCAAGAACAAGAAAATCAGTAGGGTATTTTATTTTACCACACAAAACTTCAACATATCTAACAATCCCAATTGGTGAAATAGTGTCTCTATTAGCAAGTTTAATAGTAACATCTCTGTCTTCTATCTCTCCAGGTGCTATGTCATTCATAATTTCTTGGTATAAGGTGTAAGGAATAGCACTCACACTAGCACCTATGTCACATAAATCATGATAACAGTGATCTCCTATTTTAACTGAGATGACGAGCATGCCAAGAACAGTTCTATGTTTATCCTTTTTATCAGGTTTGGCAATTCTAGCAGCTTCTTCACAAAAGTAAATAACATTCCCATCCATATCTTCTTCCAAGAGATCTTTAACCATAGCAATACTAGGTTCTACTTCAATTTGTTCATCAGGTTTAGGTGTTCTAATATAGCTTTTGTTGACCACAGTTGAAACTTTAGCATGTTCCTTTATCCTAACATGGAAAGGTGGTTTCTCAATATAAGTAGTAGGGACAACTGGATCAACATTGTAAAGTATAAGCTCTTCTTTAACTGGTACCGGCTCTTTAGTTTCTTCTTTAATAGGTGGGTGATATTTAAACCACTTCTCTTTAGGGAGATCAACATGAGTAGCAAATGATTCACAAAAGGAGGCTACTATCTCAGAGTCAAGTCCATATTTAGTGCTAAACTTTTGAAAAGCATCGGTATCCATAAAAGATTTAACACAATCATACTTAAGTTTAATACCTGACTCTTTACCTTTTTCGAGTTCCCAATCTTCAGAGTTACGTTTAATTCTTTCCAAAAGATCCCACCGGAATTTAATATCCTCTTCATAAAAGAACCAGCACAAGAAAAGTATCAAGCATGGTTTGATCATCATGAGAAAGCCGAGCATAAAAGTTCTGGATAATAATTTCTCTTGAGAGCTCATGATTGGGGCATGAATATAGCATTTATTTAAGCCTCCCCCAAGCTAGAGCGATACTTTCTCCTTCACGAGGCCAAAAATTATATATATAATTTCGATCAAGATTAACTAGATGCATATGATACTTTTTTGGTGGAACTCCAATTTCAAACGATTCCAATTCCAAGATCCAATATCATCGCATAGCCTGTACCATGCCAATGCTTTTCCCTTCAAAGATAAAGGGAAAACCTTCTTCATAACTTCATCTCTGGGTAAACCTGCAAGCTTGAACAATCCAAAAATTTGTTCTACATATATCAAGTGCATATCAGGATGTTCGGTTCCATCTCCTGCATAAGGATTAGCTAGCAGTTGTTCTATCATACCCGAAGGAATTTCATATTCAATATTTTTAGTAGGTGCAGTAGGTTGAGGGGTAGCTAATTGTGGTTCTGGTCGAGGTGAAGATACCCTGAACAAACCCCTCAAAGGATTGTTTTCCATAGTAATAAGTGACAATAAATTTCAGCACACTATATAAATGTTTCCTTACCAAATTCCACTTACCAAAGGTGCTTCATTCCCTGGCAACGACGCCAGAAAATAGCCTTGATGACCCACAAGTATAGAGGACCAATTGTGGCTCTTTTCGATAAGTAAGAGTGTCGAACCCAACGAGGAGCAGAAGGAAATGACAAGTGGTTTTCCGTAAGGTAATGTCTGCAAGTGCTGAAATTGTAAGTAGTAGAGTAGTTTGATAGCAAGGTAATTTGTAACGAGCAAGTAACGATAGAAGTAACAAAAGTGCAACAAGGTAGCCCAATCCTTTTGAGGCAAAGGACAGGCCAAAACGGTCTCTTATGATAAGCAAAACGTTCTTGAGGGTACACGGGAATTTCATCTAGTCACTTTCACCATGTTGGTTTAATTCGTGTTTGGTACTTTGATAATTTGATATGTGGGTGGACCGGTGCTTAGGTGTTGTTCTTACTTGAACAAACCTCCTACTTATGATTAACCCTCCCACAAGCATCCGCAACTACGAGAAAACTATTAAGCATAAATTCTAACCATAGTATTAAACTTTTGGATTCAATCAGTCCCTTACGGAATAGCGCATAAACTGGGGTTTAAGCTTCTGTCACTCTCACAAACCACCATCTAATTGCTACTCCACAATGCATTCCCTTAGGTCTAAATTTGGGGAAGTGTCATGTAGTCGATGTTCACATGACACCACTAAGGGAATCACAACATACATACTATCAAAATATCGAACACATATCAAGTTCAGATGATTACTTGCAACATGATTTCTCCCGTGACCTCAAGAACAAAAGTAACTACTCACAAACGATAATCATGCTCAATATCAGAGGGGTATTAAATAGCATATTGGATCTGAACATATAATCTTCCATCAAATAAACCATATAGTAATCAACTACAAGATGTAATCAACACTACTAGTCACCCACAATCACCAATCTATAGTTCCGGTAACAAGATTGAACACAAGAGATGAACTAGGGTTTGAGAGGAGATGGTGCTGTGGAAGAATTTGATGGAGATTTCCCTCCCCAAGATGGGAGAGTTGTTGGTGATGCTGATGACGATTATTTCCACCACCGGGAGGGAAGTTCCCCCGCGGAATCGCGCCGCTGGAGGGCAAAAGTGCTCCTGCCCAAGTTCTGCCTCGAGACGGCGGTGCTCCGTCCCGAAAGTCCTCTCCTTATTTTTTCTAGGTCAAAATTATTTATATACCAAAAGATGGGCACCGGATGTGGGCCTAGGTGAGCACAACCCACCAGGGCGCGCCTGGGCTCCCTAGCGCGCCCAGGTGGGTTGTGCCCACCTAGTGGGCCTCTCTGGTAGTTATTTGCTCCAATATTTTTCAAATATTCCATAAAAATTCTCTGTGAAGTTTCAGCTTATTTGGAGTTATTCTCCCTCTTTGTGTATACCTTGCATATTATGAGAGAAAAGGCATTAGAATTACTCCAAAAAGCATTATTATGGATAAAAACATTATAAATGATAGTAAGAAAACATTATGCAAAATGGACGTATCAGGGTTGATGCACGTTCTCGTCTTTTGTTTCTCTGGTAGAAATCCCGGGGCACTCTTTGAGGTTCTTTGTGTTGGATTGAGTATTATGAATCTGAATTTGCTTTGGTGATATTTTAGTACGAACTCTGGATAGATCGATCAGAAAGAATAACTTAGTGTTATTTTAGTACGAACTCTTGATAGATCGATCGGAAAGAATAACTTGGTGTTATTTTAGTACGAACTCTTCGATAGATCGATGTAAAGAATAGCTACAAACAATTTCTTCTTATGTTCTCTGCTAGATAGGAACTTTGGAGTGATTCTTCATCGCACGTTGAAGGATTGTTGTATGATCCAATTATATTAGCATTGTTGAGAGATTGCACTAGCGAAAGTACAAACCCTAGGCCTCATTTTCAAGCATTGCAATATCGTTTGTGCTCCGTTTTATCAATTTCTATCTTGCTGTTTTTTATTGTTCTTGTTACAAAAATCAATATCTACTGTCCATATTACACTTTTATCACCATCTCTTCGCCGAACTAGTGCACCAATAAAATCTGCCATTGTATTTGGTGTGTTGGGGACACAAGAGACTCTTTGTTATTTGGTTGCAGGGTTGTTTGAGAGAGACCATCTTCATCCTGCGCCTCCCATGGATTGATAAACCTTAGGTCATCCACTTGAGGGAAAATTGCTACTGTCCTACAAAACTCTGCGCTTGGAGGCCCAACACAAGTCTACAAGAATAAAGTTGCGTAGTATACATCAAGCTCTTTTCTGGCGCCGTTGCCGGGGAGGTGAGTGCTTGAAGGTATATCTTTAGATCTTGCAACTGAATCTTTTAGTTTCTTGTTTTATCACTAGTTTGGTTTACAAAAAGAAAACTACCAAAAATGGAATTGAGGTTGCATCATATTATTCATCTTTATAATGTTTTTCGTGAAAATGATGGAAAGGAAAATTGTGCTCAATTGATAGAAGAAGAATTCAATTAAATGTTTGGCGAATCTTTGAATGATGAGCATGATTGCAATGTTGTTAGTATAAATTCTTTGAATATCCAAAATGCTAATGATGATTGCACTAGTCATGAGAAAATTGTTTCTTATAAGCATGTCAATTTTTGTGGAGAGGAAAGGCTTTGTGAAGACGTGCCTTATAGGGAAGATAGGTTTTGTAAGAAGGATAAGCATGATAGGACCAATTTTTTGCTCAAAGTGATAGATGAATTTGCTACAAAATTATGTTCTCTTTGTCCTATTACTCGTGAACTTTGCAATAAGGATGGTCATCTTAATTTCCAATGCATGCTTTTTCATGATCGAATCATGTCCAAATATTGCAATAACTTGATCACCCTAGAATTTTATAATGAACTTTTTATTTTTGGGGAGTGAAGAATTGACACATAAAAATAGTTGGTTTGAAGCATTCATTCTCACGGACGACATTAAAACTAATCTAAAAAATATCTTTATGTTCTGCATGGTAAATTTCAATGAGAATGCTTATATTGCCAACTATAGAAAGATGGGAAAACCAATAGAATATGAAAGGAATACTAATCAGAGGGTAACGATTTCTACTTTCCCTCCTATTGTTTCTCATGATGAAATAGGTGACGAGGAGGAGCTCCCTATTCAACCAATCTCATCAATAAGGAGCTTGAAAAAATTAATTAAACCCACACATGATGTGGTGAAGAAAAAGAAAAGAAGAAAGAATAGAGGTAAAAAGGTATCTCTCCCAAATAATGTTGCTCCTATTATTTTTGTGACTCATGAAAATGAATCAAAAATAATTGTGTAAGATGATGCACTTGATGATGATATTGCTTCTATGTCTTATGGCACAATGTCCGAGAGCACTATTGATGATGATTTTGTTATGCCTATTGCTTGTTGTGATAATTATGATTGGGAAGATAATTATACTTCTTATAATCTTGGAAACATTTTTGGCACCAACTTGGGAAATTATGATGATAGCAATTGTTATACTGTTGGTGCTATTCATACTATTAATGATGAGAGTGGTTATGCTTATGATATGCCAAGCCACAAGCTTGGGGATGCTATGTTTGATTAGAATGACATGTTTTAGAATTTATTTGCTGTAATTAATGTTTTTCCCAAGCTTGAGGATGCTATGTTTAATGAATATGATCTTTTTAGTCCCCCTACTTTGAATGATCAAGTTTTCTACGATGATTGCATGCCTCCTATCTATGAAGAGAACAAAGTTGCTACTTATGATGATTATTGTGATGATACTTATGTTATAAAAAGTAGTGATGATTATATTTATAAAACTTTTCATAGTTATGATTACCCTTTTCATGAACATTACTCTTTTAATGTGGAAACAATTTATAGTATTCGAGTTTCATATGATACTCCCACCATTGTGAATGAGAAGAAATTTTCCTATGTGGAGAGTAATAAAATTTCTATGCTTGTGGATCATGAAAAGAATGCTTTAGGTGATGGTTATATTGATGAATCTATTCATGATGATACTGAAAATTATTATGAGAGAGGAACTTATGATTCATGATGCTCTCTTTATGTTTCAATTCTTATCTTTTATGCGAGCATCATTGAAATCTTCATGCCTAGCTAAAAGGCATTAAAGAAAAGCGCTTGTTGGGAGACAACCCAACATTTACCCCTAATGTTTTTGTGTGTTCACATGATTAAGCTACTGTAGTAGTCATGTTTTATAGCTTTCGTTTCAATAAAGTGCCAAGTAAGACTTTTGGGATGGTCTATGGTGATAGTTGATTTGATCTTGTTGAAAAACAGGAACTTTTGCGCCCAGTAAAATAATTTTAATTTTTTACATAAGCGTGATAAAATCTTGATTCTTTTGCGCAAGATTATTATACAAATTTCCCAGGCTTTCCTAATTTTTCAGAATTTTTGGAGTAGCAAAAGTATGGTTGTTGTCCAGATCATTACAGTCTGTTCTGTTTTTTACATATTCTGTTTTCAATGCATAGTTTGCTTGTTTCCTAATTTCTATGGCTTATATTACTCAATATAAATTGTGTAAATTATAAGGTATAGTAGGCATTGTGTGAGAACAATTATGAATCTTGTCTTTGACAGTACCAAAGTGAATGATTTGCTTTATCATACTAACATATCTCATGAAGTTCCGTTAAGTTTTGTGTGATTGAAGTTTTCAAGTTTTGGGTGAGATATCGATATGAGGAGAATAAGGAGTGACAATACCATAAGCTTGGAGATTACCAAGGCACCCCAAGTTAATATTCAAGGAATATCCAAGCAACTAAGCTTGGGTATGCCCCGGACGACACCCCCTCTTTCGTCTCCAACATTATCGGTAATCTTACTTGGGGCTATATTTCATTCGTCACATGATATGAGTTTTGCTTGGAGAGTCATTTTATTTTTTTAGTATTTTCTTGATGTTATTTATAATAATGTTTTGCATCTTTTAATTCAATAACAATGTCAAGTATAGCCTTTGCCATGCTTATTTTGCAAGTCTATATGTTGCTGTTTCAAAACAGAAAGTTTATTGTTGTTGCAAAAATTCCCTAGAAAAGTCAGAATGTGTAAAATGCTGAAACTTTTTGCACAATAAGCTCTAATAAATTTTATACAGTGTGTTAAATTTTCAGAATTTTTGGAGTTAAATAAGTATTTATGTTCTTGCATTCTTTACATACTGTACTGTTTTGGCAGATTGCTGTTATGGTTGCATTGTTTGCATATGTTTGCTTGTTTAATGATTCTATTTGAGGATAGGACTATTAAATATGCAGAGGCATTTAGTATGCAATGTTAAATTATAATTTTAGTGATTTGCTATAGTAGAGAATGATAAGGTGTTGCATTGATTTATACTAACGTATCTTACGAGTTCTTGTTGAGTTTTGTCTGGATGAAGTTTTTAAGAATTAGGGAAACCGTGTTATGGGAAGGATGAATAATACACAAGAGCTCAATCTTGGGGATTCCCAAGGCATCCCAAGTTAATATTCTATGAAGTCTCAAACATCTAAGCTTGGGTATGCCCCGGTAGGCATCTCATTTTTCTTCATCAACAATTATCGGTTAGCCTCGGTTGAGCCTAAGTTTTTGCTTCTTCACATGATGTGTGCCATTCTTAGAATTTCATTTTATTTTGTTTTGCTTGTTGTTTTAATAAAATACTTAGATCTTAAACTTTTAAATAAGAGAGAGTCCTCAAATAGCTACCCTTTTGTTGGGGAACACAGTATTTCAAAAAAAAATCCTACGATCACGCAAGATCTATCTAGGAGATGCATAGCAACGAGAGGTGAAGAGTATGTCTACGTACCCTCGTAGAATGAAAGCGGAAGCATTATGAAATGTGATTGATGTAGTCGAACGTCTTCATGATCCAACCAATCAAGTACCGAACGCACGACACCTCCGCGATCTGCACACGTTCAGCTCGGTGACGTCCCTTGTACTCTTGATCCAGTTGAGGCCGAGGGAGAGTTTTGTCAACACGATGGCGTGATGACGGTGATGATGAAGTTACTGATGCAGGGCTTCACCTAAGCACTAGAACGATATGACCGAGGTGGAAATCTATGGAGGGGGGCACCGCACACGGCTAAACAATCAACTTGTGTGTCTATGGGGTGCCCCCCTCCCCTGTATATAAAGGGGGGGGGGGAAGGAGGAGAGGGCCGGCCTAGGAGGAGGCAAGCCCAAGGGGGGGATTCCTACTCCTAGTAGGAGTAGGTTTCCCCCTTTCCTATTCCAAGTAGGAGAAGAAGGAAGGAGAGGGAGAGGGAAGAAGGAAAGAGGGGGGCGCGCCCCCTCCTAGTCCAATTCGGACCAGCCCATGGGGGGCGGCCACCCCTTGAGGCCCTTCTATCCTTTCTCGTATGACCCATTAAGGCCCACTACTTCCCCTGGCGAATTCCCGTAACTCTCCGGTACTCCGAAAAATACCTGAATCACTCGGAACCTTTCTGATGTCCGAATATAGCCTTCCAATATATCGATATTTACGTCTTGACCATTTCAAGACTCCTCGTGATGTTCATGATCTCATTCGAGACTCCGAACAACCTTCGGTACATCAAATCACATAACTCATAATACAAATCATCATCGAACGTTAAGCGTGCGGACCCTACGGGTTCGAGAACTGTGTAGACATGACCGAACACATCTCTAGTCAATAACCAACAGCGGAACCTGGATTCTCATATTGGCTCCTACATATTCTACGAAGATCTTTATCGGTCAAACCGCATAACAACATATGTTGTTCCCTTTGTCATCGGTATGTTACTTGCCCGTGATTCGATCATCGGTTTCATCATACCTAGTTCAATCTCGTCACTGGCAAGTCTCTTTACTCGTTCTATAATGCATCATCCCATAACTAACTCATTACTTACATTGCTTGCAAGGCTTATAGTGATGTGCATTACCGAGAGGGCCCATAGATACCTCTCCGACAATCGGAGTGACAAATCCTAATCTCGATCTATGCCAACTCAACAAACACCATCGGAGACACCTGTAGAGCATCTTTATAATCACCCAATTATGTTGTGACGTTTGATAGCACACAAGGTGTTCATCCGGTATTCGAGAGTTGCATAATCTCATAGTCAGAGGAACATGTATAAGTCATGATGAAAGTAATAGCAATAAACTAAACGATCATAGTGCTAAGCTAACAGATGGGTCTTGTCCATCACATCATTCTCTAATGATGTGATCCCGTTCATCAAATGACAACACATGTCTATGGCTAGGAAACTTAACCATCTTTGATTGACGACCTAGTCAAGTAGAGGCATACTAGGGACACTTTGTTTGTCTATGTATTCACACATGTACTAAGTTTCCGGTTAATACAATTCTAGCATGAATAATGAACATTTATCATGATATAAGGAAATATAAATAACAACTTTATTATTGCCTCTAGGGCATATTTCCTTCAGTCTCCCACTTGCACTAGAGTCAATAATCTAGTTCACATCGTCATGTGATTTAACACCAATAGTTCACATCTTTATGTGATTAGTTCACATCTCCATGTGACTAACACCCAAAGGGTTTACTAGAGTCAATAATCTAGTTCACATCGCTATGTGATTAACACCGAAAGAGTACTAAGGTGTGATCATGTTTTGCTTGTGAGAGAAGTTTAGTCAACGGGTCTGCCACATTCAGATCCGTATGTATTTTGTAAATTTTCTGTGTCTACAATGCTCTGCACGGAGCTACTCTAGCTAATCGCTCCCACTTTCAATATGTATCCAGATTGAGACTTAGAGTCATCCGGATTAGTGTCAAAGCTTGCATCGCGTAACTCATTACGACGAACTCTTTATCACTTCCATAACCGAGAAATATTTCCTTATTCCACTAAGGATAATTTTTGACCGTTGTCCAGTGATCCACTCCTGGATCACTATTGTACCCTCTCATGGTGAGGTACAACATAGCATACTTTATAGAACCTATCCTGAGGCATAGGGATTGACTTTTCATTATCTTTCTATTTTCTGCCGTGGTCGGGTTTTGAGTATTTACTCAACTTCACACCTTGCAACATAGGAAAGAACTCTTTCTTTGACTGTTCCATTTTGAACTACTTCAGAATCTTGTCAAGGTATGTACTCATTGAAAAAACTTATCAAGTGTCTTGACCTATCTCTATAGATTTTGATGCTCAATATGTAAGCAACTTCACCGAGGTATTTCTTTGAAAAACTCCTTTCGAACACTCCTTTATGATTTCTAGAAAATTCTACATCATTTCCGATTAACAATATGTCATTCACATATACTTATTAGAAAGGCTGTAGTGCTCCCACTCACTTTCTTGTAAATACAGGCTTCTCCAAAAGTCTGTATAAACCATATGCTTTGATCATACTACCAAAGCATATATTCCAACTCCTAGAAGCTTGCACCAGCCCATAAATGGATCGCTGGAGCTTGCACACTTTGTTAGCACCTTTAGGATTGACAAAACCTTCTGGTTGTATCATATACAACTCTTCTTTAATAAATCCATTAAGGAATGCAGTTTTGATATCCATTTGTCAGATTTCATAAAATGTGGCAATTGCTAACATGATTCGGACAGACTTTAAGCATCGATACGAGTGAGAAAATCTCATCGTAGTCAACATCTTGAACTTGTCAAAAAAACCTTTTTCGACAAGTCGAGTGTCGATGTCAAAACTGGCAGATCTCGGGTAGGGGGTCCCGAACTATGCATCTAAGGTCGATGGTAACAGGAGACAGGGGACACAATGTTTACCCAGGTTTGGGCCCTCTCTATGGAGGTAATACCCTACTTACTGCTTGATTGATCTTGATGAATATGAGTATTACAAGAGTTAATCTACCATGAGATCATAATGGCTAAACCCTAAAAGTCTAGCCTGTCCGACTATGATTATCAGGATATCTATCTACGGACCTAGTCGGTTTATATAGACACCGGAGGGATCTAGGGTTACATAAGGTCGGTTACAGAGAAAGGAATCTTCATATTTGGTCGCCAAGCTTGCCTTCCATGCCAAGGAGAGCCCCATCCGGATACGGGTGGAGTCTTCAGTCTTTGTATCTTCACAACCCATCAGTCCGGCCCATGTCTAATAGGTCGGACGCCCAAGGACCCCTTAGTCCAGGACTCCCTTAGTAGCCCCTGAACCAGGCTTCAATGATGAGGTGTCCGGCGCGCAGATTGTCTTCGACATTGCAAGGCGGGTTCCCCTTTCCGAATACTCCAAGATAGTCTTTGGACGCAATGAACGTGTCCGGATCTGCAACACAAGTACCACACACAAACGCAGAGAATATAATATTGCACGAGCCCAATCCGTTGATAACTTTTTGTAATGTGACATCATGTCTGCTTGGTCATCATTTTGAACCGTTTCTTGTCCTGTCGTTCCATGTTTCGAGGCGCGGTTTTTTATTGGCACGTCTTGTCGAAGCAGAGATCGTGTCCCCTTATTGCGGGATTCTCATCAATACGAGTGTGGGTAACCCAACCGTTCCATTGGTATGATTCCTTAGGAATAGGAAGGTTTTTAGGCTTAGGAGGAGGTGTTCGATATCCGTTGCCTTTATAAAGGAGCCAAGGGCCGTCTTATTTTACGCCGACCCTTTCCTCAGCCCTTCCAACTTCGAGTTCTAGCACCCAAGGTTTGACTTCATTGCTTCAAGCTTCCCAATCATGTCCGGACCCAGCCCACAAGGCCGATGGGTGGCTTCCTCTGTTACAGAGGAGGACATCACGAAGCTTCGTGCGGCCAGATACCTGACTACGGAGATCCCCCACAGGCTTCCTGCTCGAGGACAGGTTATTCCTACTCCCAGATCTGGCGAGAGGGTTGTATTCATCTCCCACTTCCTGCGAGGGCTAGGATTCGCTCTTCATCCCTTCGTCCGGGGGCTCATGTTTTACTACGGACTAGATTTTCACGAGCTAGCCCCGGATTCTTTCCTTCACATCTCGACGTTCATTATCACGTGCGAGGCCTTTCTCCGTATTCCCCCACACTTCATCTTATGGCTCAAGACCTTTAGTGTGAAGCCGAAGGTAGTCGACGGGGAACAAGCGGAGTGCGGAGGTGCTACAGTGAGCAAGCTTACCAATGCTCCCTGGCCAAAAGGCTCTTTCACCGAAACTCCCAACCTATGGCAGCGGGAGTGGTTTTATGTCACTGAACCTTGCAGTACCAAGTGGGTGCCTATACCTGTGTTTCGATCTGGCTCTCCATTACAACTTGCATCATGGATTAATAAGGGGTTGGACGGGGGGTCAATTGATGAAGTGCATACTCTACGGAGCCGCATCTGGAGCCTCCTTGAGAAGGACATCGGTATTTTCAAAGTGATTCAGGTAATGCTGGTCCGCTGGGTCCTGCCGTGCCAGCGGCGACCTCTCTGTATGTGCAAGTTTAATCCGGAAGGACCACGGACCCTCCAACACTTCTTCGATACTACGCACAAAGGAATGTGGAAGTTGTCTTTCGGGAAACAAAAGCAGTGGCCGGACACCACTGAGGACATCGGCCTCGACTACAACCATCCGGATACCTCGGTAAGCGCTAGACTTCCAAACAATTTTTAGCAATGTATGCCGTAACACGATACTGATCACACTATCCTCTTCCAGGGCTGGATAAAGGAAGTAGAGCGAATTAGGTGTTCGGTCCCCCTTCCCGAAGACTCAGCGGATCCCGTATTAACAAGGATGCTGGCACCGGCACCGTACCAGATGCCTGTGAAGGAGGACAAGACGGAGAGCAGGAGGACCGAAGGTGGCCTCCATCCGGAAGACATATTAGATGCTGTGTCCGGGGAGATCAAAATCCCATCGCCCGAAGACAAAAGTAGGAGAGCCAACATTCCTTCTCCCCATGGTAAGAAGAGGGCCGTCTCCGAAGATTGGGAGGGAAAGGCTCCTAAGCGAGGCAAGATGCCCCTGTCGGGCGGCTCGAGCTTGGAGGACAACATCATCGCGCAGTCCCCCGGCAAGGGCAAGCCTAAATCGTAAGCGAACAAGGGTGTTTTAAACATATCGTGTTCCTCTCCTGTGACCAGGGTAACATATAGAATATATGTTTTTGCAGCTCGGCACACAGTCTTCTTCAACAATCCTCTTCCTCGTGGGATCTTCTCCTGGAGATGATGGAAAGCGAGATGCCTCCACCGGTCTCCTCGCCCAATAGGGCGGACGACTTCGAGGTGTCGTCCGGGAGGGTCTCTCCTGATCAACAAGTGATGTGAGGGATGATGAAAACACCAACCGAAGGTGATACTTCGGTAGCCCAGGGTCCGGGGGCCAACAATAAAGGCCCCGGATTGTCCGGCTTACAGCCGGAGACAACTCTAGGGACAAATGAATGGATCCCTTTGAAGGGAGGTCGTGCTGCTACAACAGCTTCCGGAGATCCAGAAGCGCCAGATATATTGACGAACATGCTGCGACAGGCGTCCCTCTCCAAGGACCATCGTACCTTAATGGGTACGGTGGTTGAAAAGGTCATGTCCGCGAAAAGCGGATTGAATGAGGCCTTCACGAGCCTGCTAAGAGGCTTCGAGGTTTGTACTGTAATGCTTTCGATTGTGTTTTATTCACAAAATACTCCTATGTATAGACAGTAGCCCCTGAGACTTCGATTGGCTTCCCAAGGGAGGCAATCAGAGGATCAAAAAGATATGTCCAGGAAATAATCTGACTACTTGGAACACAGGCTGTTACCTCCCCGGCTACTGCCCGATCCATAGAGGTTGCAGATCTACAGCGGAAGATTGATGAGGCGGATGATGACATCAGCTTATCAACAGGCGGCTTAACAAGGCGCAAGGTATGTTTTTGGGGGCAATCAGTATATGTATGTGTGATAATATATGCATGAGGCTGAAGTTGTATACTGAGACACGCATAACTGCAGATGATGCTGCCGCGGTGGAGGCCCTTCAGGCTGAACTTGCTCTAGCCAAGGAGCAAGCCCGTATGAGTAATTTGGCTTCCAATAAGGCAGCAGATGAATTAAAAACCAAATAGGCTGCTCGGCGCCAGTGCGAGGAGAGAGTTTCTGTCATGGCGCGCGAGCTAAAGGAAACCACTGTCCAGTGCGAATTCCTCGAGAGGGATAACAAAGGCAAAACGGCCGATCTCGACAAGGCCTTACAAGAGGCGAGAGAAGCACGATCCGAGTCTAGAGCGGCTCAGGAGGAGATCTGGCAAGCTGGGGAGATAGCGGCTGGTAAGCCTTTCTTGTTACAGACTAAATTCGGCGATCCGAAGTATTCCCCGCTTAATCAGATGTGGAGCTCTCCAGACTCAACCTGGCAGTCGGGTCGGGTTTGACCGGGTCAAGGTTTCGCAGACCCATGCCCGAATATTATACGGGTGCACTGTCTACCCACGACCCTACCCATGGGCAGAGGAGGAGACCCATGCCCGAACCCGACGGGTGACCCGACCCAATAGTACACCCGTCGGGTCTAACATTTTAATTCATTTTTTAATTTTAACAGACTGCTTGCATGCCTGGAGTTTGGCTGTCGTTGCCCTTCCTCTATACTGATGCCCTTCCACCTCCTTTTATAGCCAAGCTCGGCCTACCCCGCGCTCCTGTGATAACCCACAAGTATAGGGGATCACAACAGTTTTCGAGGGTAGAGTATTCAACCCAAATTGATTGATTCGACACAAGGGGAGCCAAAGAATATTCTCAAGTATTAGCAGCTGAGTTGTCAATTCAACCACACCTGGAAACTTAATATCTGCAGCAAAGTGTTTAGTAGCAAAGTAATATGATAGTAGTGATAACGGTAACAAAAGGTAACAGTAGTAAAAGCAATGTTTTTGGTATTTTGTAGTGATGATAGCAATAGCAATGGGAAAGTAAATAAGCGAAGAACAATATATGGAAAGCTCGTAGACAATGGATCGGTGATGGAGAATTATGCCGGATGCGGTTCATCATGTAAAAGTCATAACCTAGGGTGACACAGAACTAGCTCCAGTTCATCAATATAATGTAGGCATGTATTCTGAATATAGTCATACGTGCTTATGGAAAAGAACTTGCATGACATCTTTTGTCCTACCCTCCCGTGGCAGCGGGGTCCTTACGGAAACTAAGGGATATTAAGGCCTCCTTTTAATAGAGAACCGGAACAAAGCATTAACACATAGTGAATACATGAACTCCTCAAACTACGGTCATCACCGGTAAGTATCCCGATTATTATCACTTCAGGGTTAACGGATCATAACACATAATAGGTGACTATAGACTTGCAAGATAGGATCAAGAACACTCATATATTGATGAAAACATAATAGGTTTAGATCTGAAATCATGGCACTCGGGGCCTAGTGACAAGCATTGAGCATAGCAAAGTCATAGCAACATCAATCTCAGAACATACTGGACACTAGGGATCAAACTGTAACAAAACTAACTCGATTACATGATAGATCCCATCCAACCCATCACCGTCCAGCAAGCCTACGATGGAATTACTCATGCACGGCGGTGAGCATCATGAAATTGGTGATGGAGGATGGTTGATGATGACGATGGCGACGGACTCCCCTCTCCGGAGCCCCGAACGGACTCCAGATCAGCCCTCCCAAGAGGTTTTAGGGCTTGGCGGCAGCTCCGTATTGTAAAACACGATGATTTCTTCTCTTTGATTTTTTCTCCCCAAAACTCAATATATGGAGGTGGAGTTGGAGTTGGAGAGGCAACAGGGGGCCCACGAGGTAGGGGGGCGTGCCCTAGGGGGGCAGGCGCGCCCCCACCCTCGTGGAGATGTGGTGGGCCCCTGGCCTTTATCTTTTGCAGGTATTTTTCTTATTTTCTGAAAAGTGTCTCCGTGAAGTTTCAGGTCATTCCGAGAACGTTTGCTCCTGCACATAAATAACACCATGGTAATTGTGCTAAAAACAGCGTCAGTTCGGGTTAGTTCCATTCAAATCATGCAAGTTAGAGTCCAAAACAAGGGCAAAAGTGTTTGGAAAAGTAGATACGTTGGATACGTATCAACTCCCCCAAGCTTAAACCTTTGCTTGTCCTCAAGCAATTCAGTTGACAAACTCAAAAAGTGATAAAGAAAAACTTTTACAAACTTTGTTTGCTATTGTTATTGTAAATATGTAAAGCCAGCATTCAAGTTTTCAGCAAAGATTATAACTAACCACATTCTCAATAATGCTTAGGTCTCAAGTTTACTCATATCAATGCCATAATCAACTGGCGAGCAATAATAATAAATCTCGGATGACAACACTTTCTCAAAACAATCATAATATGATATAACAAGATGGTATCTCGCTAGCCCTTTTTGAGACCGCAAAACATAAATGCAGAGCACCTTTAAAGACCAAGGACTGAATAGACATTGTAATTCAAGGTAAAAGAGATCCAGTCAAGTCATACTCAATGTAAACTAACAATAATTAATGCAAATGACAGTGGTGCTCTCCAACTGGTGCTTTTTAATAAGTCGATGATGACTCAGCATAAAAGTAAATAGATAGGCCCTTCGCAGAGGGAAGCAGGGATTTGTAGAGGTGCCAGAGCTCGGTTTTGAAATAGAGGTGAATAATATTTTGAGCGGTATACTTTCATTGTCAACATAACAACCAAGAGATGGCGATATCTTCCATGCTACACACTTTATAGGCGGTTCCCAAAAAGAATGGTAAAAGTTTATACTCCCCCTTCCACCAACAAGCATCAATCCATGGCTTGCTCGAAACAACGAGTGCCTCCAACTAACAAGAGTCCCATGGGGAGTTTTGTTTGCAATTATTTTGATTTAGTTTGCATAAAGCATGGGACTGGGCATCCCGGTGACCAGCCATTTATCTCGTGAGTGAGGAGCGGAGTCCACTCCTCTTGAGAATAACCTGCCTAACATGGAAGATACAGACAGCCCTAGTTGATACATGAGCTATTTGAGCATACAAAACATGATATTTATTTGAAGGTTTAGAGTTTGGCACATAGAAATTTACTTGGAACGGCAGGTAGATACCGTATATAGGTAGGTATAGTGGACTCATGTGGAATAACTTTGGGGTTTAAGGAGTTTGGATGCACAAGCAGTATTCTTGCTTAGTACAGGTGAAGGCTAGCAAAAGACTGGGAAGTGATCAGCTAGAGAGCGACAACAGTCATGAACATGCATTAAAATTAATCAACACCGAATGCAAGCATGAGTAGGATATAATCCACCATGAACAAATATCGTGAAGGCTATGTTGATTTTTTTCAACTACATGCGTGAACATGCGCCAAGTCAAGTCACTTAAATCATTCAGAGGAGGATACCACCTATCATACCACATCATAACCATTTTAATAGCATGTTGGCACATGAGGTAGACCATTATAACTCATAGCTAATCAAGCATGTCATAAGAAACTATGATCTCTAGTTGTCATTGCAAACATGTTTATTCATAATAGGCTGAATCAGGAACAATGAACTAATCATATTTACAAAAACAAAAGAGGTCGAGTTCATACCAGCTTTTCTCATCTCAGCCAGTCCATCATATATCATCATAATTGCCTTTCACTTGCACGACCGAACGATGTGAATAATAATAACCATGCACGTGCATTGGACTAAGCCGGAATCTACAGGCATTCAATAAACACGAGAAGACAGGGCAATATGGGCTCTTTTGTCAGATCAACAACTATGCATATAAGAGCCATTTCAACAATTTAATTATGGTCTTCTCCTATCGACCCCCAAAGAAAAGAAATAAAACTATTTACACAGGAAAGCTCCCAACAAGCAAAAGAAGAACATGAAATATTTTTGGGTTTTCTTTTTAATTACTACTACAAGCATGGAAATTAAACTGATTAAAAGCTACAACTATTTTTTTGTTTTTTCTTAAGGTTTATCAAACACACAAGAAGAAAACATAAAAAGGAAAATAAACTAGCATGGATAATACAATGAAAAAGTATGAGCACAGACATCTAGCAATGAGTGTGTGAGCATAAATGTAATGTCGGTGGGAAATACGTACTCCCCCAAGCTTAGGCTTTTGGCCTAAGTTGGTCTCTGGCCACGGCTGGCCTGGCGGATATCCATAATAGTAGTTCGGGTCGTACTAAGATGAAGAAGAGGAAGACTCCGATTGCCACTGGCTGACAATCATCCTCGGCTGGTGCAGGGTTCTAGTAGGCGTGAATAGCCTTCAACAGAACAAGGTGCGTGCCTGAAGATAAATCAAACAAAGAAGGAGCAGGCAGGGTAATAGTCTCAGGATGATGTTTATTAAAGAACAATTGATATTTAAGCTCTCCTTCCCTATTCTTAACAATAAAATCATGTGCCACCATACTTTTATAATCTAGATAAACACGAGGCAACACCTTTTCTTCCTTCTCAAAATGCCTAATAGTATGTTAAAATGTGCAGCTTGGCGTGAAGCATAGATGCCTCCAAAGATGGGGCCCTTGGTACGGTTCAGACTTAACCGTTTGGCAATAATACCGCCCATACTAAAAGTGCTATCACTGTATAAACCGTGGAGCAGAATAATTATATCAGAAATACTAAGATTTCCACAGTTTCCGCGACCAATTAAACAACGACTAGCAAATAATGCAAAATAGCGTAAAACAGGAAAATGTATGCTAGTGATTCGTGCATCGGAAACCTTCCTAGTTTCCCCTATAGTGATAGTATCAATAAACCCCTCCACATCATCATGATGTGGTTCTTCCGTCTTGCCCTCAAAAGGGACATAGAGTTGGAGTTGGAGTTGGAGAGGCAACAGGGGGCCCACGAGGTAGGGGGGCACACCCTAGGGGGGCAGGCGCGCCCCCACCCTCATGGAGATGTGGTGGGCCCCCTGGCCTTTATCTTCTGCAGGTATTTTTCTTATTTTCTGAAAAGTGTCTCCGTGAAGTTTCAGGTCATTCCGAGAACGTTTGCTCCTGCACATAAATAACACCATGGTAATTCTGCTGAAAACAGCGTCAGTCCGGGTTAGTTCCATTCAAATCATGCAAGTTAGAGTCCAAAACAAGGGCAAAAGTGTATGGAAAAGTAGATACGTTGGAGATGTATCATCCCGCAAGCGAGGTGGTAATAAAAGGGCACCTCCCATGCTCAGTTCGTTGCCATGCACGCACAACACATCAGTCATGCATGACCTTCAGCCACTGGAGGCCCAATAGGCCAAACTAGTACTCCTTTTATTAGGCTGAACTAGTAACTCTGAGATGGGCCTTACCACAAACATGCATGCATATCGCTACTGCAGCATTCAGTAAAAAAATGCTACTGCCAGCGTTGGGTTGTTCTAACTAAATTAATTAGCACATCTTCAGCAAAACGTCTACACATCATATAAAATAAATAATTTTTTTAATCAATAGTATTAATCGGGTGACCCATCGGGCGACCCACGGGTAGAACCTTGTGCCCATACCCTACCCATGACTAATCGGGTTACCCATCAAGCTTACCCATGGGTTAATATGATGACCCATACCCTACCCATTAGGGTCGGGTGCCCATGGGCGCGGCCGCCCATGGGTGAGATTGCCGGGTTGACTCCAGACGCATTCTTGGACCTGCCGAAGAGCACCTCCGATGTGGTGCAATTTTACCAAGCGCGGGAAGGGTGTGCCACGGAGAAGTTTTTTTGGTCACAATTTGGCATGCCAAAGCATCCGCTGTTACTGAACAAACAGATGGCCCAGTGGGACAAGCTCCAAGGATATCCAGTTCTGCCATGAAGGGCATCATAGTCCGTCTGTGGCCTTCTGAGCCAATTCCGAATAGTTATTTTGGTTTGGTGCAACGGCTTGTTGATGCAGTGCCGCGTATCGACGCCGTTAAGCGTTCAATGTGCATTGAAGGTGCACGGATGGTATTTTCCCGCGTCAAGACATACTGGGTTGCCCGGCTCTGATTCATGTCTTTGGTCTACAGCTGGGTTGCCCGACTCCTGTGCTTACCACCTTATGTTCCACTTGTTCGGCTAAGGTAGTAAAGGGAGAACTACTGCGATTGTACTTTTGGTTCATCTGGTTAAGTACCTCAGTAGAGAAAGACGAAAACTGACTATCATGATAAGTGAGAGCTAGTCGGCAATTCGGTGACTTACTACAAATCATTCGCGATTCACTTCATGTTATACGAGGGGCGGGCTTTCGTCTAGCCGCGTGGAAAAGGCACCTTAGTCCGGATTGCCGCACACGCACAAGGGGCTAGTACTTAGCCCCACCGTCAAACTCCTATGGCTAAGTGAAAGTAATAAAGCCGCATAGTCTGATTGACTGGTTCACCTCGCGGACACCTCCTTTATGGACCAAGACATTGGATAAAGTGTGGTCACGCGTCATGACGAACACCCCCGTAACATCTACACGGGGGCTGAAGCCGATGACTGGCAACTTTTATAAGTAAAATGGCCGCACAGGAGGTAAACATCGCTTGAAACAAAAGGTGCGACATATAGATATATTACAAGCATGGGTTCATAACATAGTTTTTACAACCCAAATACATCTACTCAAATATGACATCCTTAGAGCATTGGCCCTCTACTATTCGGGCCCCTTCTAGGATGTCATCAAAGTATCTCTCCGGCTTCCGATGATCTTTGCCTTCGGGCAGGCCCGCGGTCACCATGTCGGTGGCCTTCATCTTCGCCCATTGCATTTTGACGCGGGAGAAGGCCATCTGAGCACCCTCTATGGAGATCGAATGCTTTATAGCATCAATTCGGGGCCGCGCGTCGACAAGCTGCTTTACCAAGCCGAAGTAGCTGAGGGAATGGGTTCGGCCGACCAGAGCTGGACTATTAAGTCCTTCATGTCCAAGCCCGCCGCCCTATGCAGCTCCATGAGCTGCTTCAGCTGGTTCTTTAGAGGCATCGGATGCTTCGGCGGGAGAAATTGCGACCAGAACAACTTTTCGGTCGAATTCCGCTCCTGGGCTCGAAAGAACTATGTGGAATCAGTGGCACTCCTCGGAAGATCCGCAAACTTGTCTAGAGAACTCCACACTCGTGTGAGCAAAGCATACCTCTGAACTCCAAAAATACTCTACAAAAGAAAGGCCTTACCAGCCGCTATTTGCTTCGCCTGATGGATCTCCTCGCGAGCACCTCGGGACTCGAACCACGCTGCCTTAGCATCATTGAGAGCCTTTTGGCAAGTTCGGTCGACTGGGCCAACGCCTTCTCCTCCAAAGCCTCGCACTTGCTGATGGCATCTTTCAGCTCCTGCTCAACTCCGGCTACCCGAGCTTGTTGTTGGCGGTGGGTGGCATGCTCGGTCTTCAGTTCGGCAGCCGCTTTGTCAGCGGCTGCCTTATTTGCCTCTGCCTCCTTTTTGGCCTTGGCAAGGGCGCCTCTGAGGGTCTCGACCTCGGCTGCGCCAACTATGCTCATAATCGAAGCATTACTTGAGTTAATCTCTGCATATAACTATCACTTATGATATACAACTAAACTTTTAACACTATACACATACTTTGCGTCTCATCGAACCGCTTGTTAATGCAGTCGATTTCATCATCGACCACCTGAAGCTTCCGATTGAGTTCGAAAACTTCCGCGGCCTGGCGGTTGCCGCCAATAGGGAAGCCTGGTACAATAACAGATCAGGATGTTAACCCTCTCGAATACTATATGGATCCTCTGCTCGGTTTCTTTCAAACCAGACAGAGCCTCAAAGGCTACTGTTTGTACACATGTGTATTCCTCTATATGAAAAGTTTTTAGAACATTACGTCGCATACCTCAAAGCCAGTCAGTAGGAGGGTGAAGGCTTTGTTCAGTCCACTTTTGGCAGACTGAACCTTCTCTACCACTGCACCCATCAGGGTGCGGTGCTCCGCCATGATGGAAGCACATTGTAGTGCTTCCTCCAGGGCGTCCGGCGCCTCCGGATTAGTAGAGGCTGCCTGTGGAGCTGATGCTCCTCCCCCCTCATTCGAAGGGGGATGCTCACCCGATCTCGGAGCCACATTGGTCTTCAGAATGGTGTCCGGCTGGGGCCCGTATTGTTGGGGGGCCCCACCGTCGGTTGTCATGGGGGTCACCTCCCCTAAGTCTTCAGTGATCGAGGTATTAACCTCGGGTGCCTTCTCGATAGCCTCTCTTGCCCCTCGGTTAGGAGAGGTCCTTTGGGACGACACCTCGGTGTCCTCCATGGTGACAGGCGAGGGGGCTCGTGGCGGCGTCTCGCTCTTTCCCATCTAAGGTGGCAGAGAATTCCCCTCCAACAACGGAGTTTGCGGGAGCTCGCGGGGAGGGCTGAAAGGCACATAGCAAAAAAAACTTACATAATGGAAATAGGAAGGCCGAAGATAAGCAGTGAGTATTTGGATACTTACGATTCAGCCAGGGGCTTCACCCTGGGAGGCTTTTTGGGGACTAGTTCGACATCTGAGTCTGAACTGTCCTGGAGGATCACCTTCCCTCTTTTGGGTGCCTTCCCCTTTGGGTCTTCGGAGGCCGCCCTCTTCTTCTTCCTCCCCTTATGAGGGGAGTCGCTTTCCACCACCTCCTCCTCCTCTTCTTCCTCATCTACCTTGTGGGAGGAGAGGGCTTCGGTCTCGCCGGATATGAAGTCAAGCGTGGCCGCCCACTTGGCGTTGCGGGCTTCGGTGATGTAGAACCACTCCTGCTACCACACCTTGATTGTCTCCATAAAATCCCCCTTAGGCCAGACGGCATTGGGAAGCTTGCTCACCATAGCCCCGCCACAGTCTATGTGCTCTCCATTAACCACCTTTGGCTTCATATTAAAGACCTTGAGCCATAGGCCGAAGTGTGGGGGGATGTGGAGTAGATCCTCACACACGACGATGAATGCCGATATGTGGAGGAAGGAATTCAGGGCTAGATCATGGAAATCTAGGCCGTAATAGAACATGAGGCCTCGGACGAAGGGATGGAGGGGAAACCCTAACCCTCGGAGGAAATGAGGAATGAATACGACCCTCTCATTGGGCTCCGGAGTGGGGATGACCTGATCTTTGTCAGGGAGCCTGTGCGCGATATCCGCGGACAGATAGCCTGCACTCCGGAGCTCCTTGATGTCCTTCTCGGTGACGGAGGAGGTCTCCCACTTTCCCTTGGAACCGTATCCAGCCATGGCTAGGGAGGGTGGTGGCGGTGGGAAAGATTGAAGTTTTGGGCACTGGAGCTCGAGGATGGGAAGGCAGGAGCTAGGAGAAGGCGTGGGTAAGAAAGAAGGGATTTTTTACCCTCTTATAGGCGGTGAAATACCAAACGCCCCCCACTCAAGCCTTAAAACTCGCGTGTTCCCAAAGAGATCATGTGAAAGGCACGGTTGGAATACCCAAAACCGTATTGATGAGAATCCCGCAATGGGCGGGCGCGATCTTTGTTTTGGCAAGACGTGCCAATGGAGGCTATGCCTCGAAACGCGAAACGGGAGGCATGAAAATGATTCGAAATGTTAAAGAGCCAAATGTGACGCTTCGCCGAAAAAGTTGTCAGTTAAAGACACTGTTTTATTTTTGACATCCTGCCTTCGTGGCTAAGGGTTGTATTAATTATACAGAGCCGTATATAGTTCCTTTGCGCGGGGAACTATCTTAAAAATGTTCAAGATAAGGAACCCGCCTTGCGACGCCGAAGACAATTCGCATGCCGAACACATCGTCATCGAAGACTGGTTCAGGGGCTACTGAGGGAGTCATGGATTAGGGGTGTCCGGACTATTTGATATGGGCCCGACTGATGGGCTGTGAAGATAAAACCAGAAGACTTTCCCCTGTGTCCGGGTAGGACTCCTATATGCGTGGAAGGCAAGTTTGGTGTCCAGATATGTTATTTCCTTCCTTTACAAACCGACTTTGTACAACCCTAGGCCTCTCCGGTGTGTATATAAACCAGAGAGGTTAGTCCGTAGAGATCATCAGGATTCCCATAGGCTAGACAGCTAGGGTTTAGCCATTACGACCTCGAGGTAGATCAACTCTTGTAACCCCTATATTCATTGAATACAATCAAGCAGGACGTAGGTGTTACCTCCTTTAAAAGGGCCTGAACTTGGGTAAACGTTGTGTCCCCATCGTCCCTTGTTACTATCGATCCTCAGACACACAGTTCGGGACCCCTTACCCGAGATCTGCCAGTTTTAACACTGACATCCACCCTCGGGGCTAAGGGTTTGTACCAGTAGCTATGTGTTTAATCTCTCTCTCTCTCTCTCTCTCTCTCTCTCTCTCTCTTGTTTTCTTGATGGCACGATCTTGATGTATCGGGGGCTTTGTTAATATAGTTGGATCATATGGTGTTTTCCCCTCTCTTGTTTTCATTTTATTGGATTGAATACTTTTATGGACTTGAGAGCACTTGATGTATGTCTTTCTATGAATACCCATGGTGACAATGGGGTATCATATTGATTCACTTGATATGTGTTTTGGCACTCAACTCGCGGATCCTCGAGGCGGCATTGGGGTAATCTATGCATAGGGGTTGATGCATGTTCTTGTCTTTTGTTTCTCCAGTAGAAATCTTGGGCCACTCTTTGAGGTTCTTTGTGTTGGATTGAGTATTATGAATCTGAATTTGCTTTTGTGTTATTTTAGTACAAACTCTTGATAGATCGATCAGAAAGAATAACTTAGTGTTATTTTAGTACGAACTCTTGATAGATCGATCAGAAAGAATAACTTGGTGTTATTTTAGTACGAACTCTTGGATAGATCGATCGGAAAGAATAGCTACAAACAATTTCTTCTTATGTTCTCCGCTAGATAGGAACTTTGGAGTGATTCTTCATCGCACGTTGAGGGATGGTTATATGATCCAATTATATTAGCATTGTTGAGAGATTGCACTAGCGAAAGTATGAGCCCTAGGCCTCATTTCAAGCATTGCAATACCGTTTGTGCTCCGTTTTATCAATTTCTACGTTTCTTTTTTGTTGTTCTTATTAAAAAAATCAATATCTACTATCCATATAACACTTTTATCACCATCTCTTCGCCGAACTAGTGCACCTATACAATTTGACATTGTATTTGGTGTGTTGGGGACACAAGAGCCTCTTTGTTATTTGGTTGCAGGGTTGTTTGAGAGAGACCATCTTCATCCTACGCCTCGCACGGATTGATAAACCTTAGGTCATCCACTTGAGGGAAAATTGCTACTGTCCTACAGAACTCTGCGCTTGGAGGCCCAACACGAGTCTACAAGAATCAAGTTGCGTAGTAGACATCATCTTGTAGGGCTGTTGCGGCCTCCTCTGTCCATTTAAATGTCTTTGTTTTCTTTAACAACCTGTATATAGACGCAAGGTCCCTTTCTTTCCCTTCCCTTCTTGAAACTGGTGGTCTTATTGACCATCAACACTTGATGCTATTTCTTGATTTCTACCTCTGCGGCCTTAAGCACCGTTGATATGTCTCCAACACATCTATAATTTATGAAGTATTCATGCTGTTATATTATCATTCTTGGATGTTTTATAATCATTTTATAGCAACTTTATATCATTTTTTGGGACTAACCTATTGACCCAGTGCCATTTGTTGTTTTTGCTTGTTTTTTACATTGCAGGAAATCAATATCAAACGGAGTCCAAACACCACGAAACTTTCTATGGATTTTTATGCACCAGAAGACATCCAATGGGCCAAAGCAGCACCAGGGGTGCCCCGAGGGGGGCACAACCCACCAGGGCGCGTCTAGGGGCCCAGGCGCACCCAGGTCGGTTGTGCCCACCTCGGTGGCCTCCCACACCGCCTCTTCGCCCTCTAAATTCCCAAATATTCCAAAAACCCTCAGGGTAACCCTATATCAGAAGTTCCGCTGCCGCAAGCCTTTATAGCCACGAGAAACCAATCTAGACCCCGTTCCGGCACTCCGCCGGAGGGGGGAATCATCACCAGTGGCCATCTTCATCATCTCGGCAGCCACCATGATGAGAAGGGAGTAGTCCTCCCTTGGGGCTGAGGGTATGTACCAGTAGTTATGTGTTGTATCTCTCTCTCTCTCTCTCGTGTTCTTGAGATGGAAGGATCTTGTTGTAACGCGGGCTATGTTGACATAGATGAATCATATGGAGTTTTTCCCCTCTCTATCTTCTTGATGAATTGAGTTTTCCCTTTGAAGTTTTCTCACCGGATTGAGTCTTTAAGGATTTGAGAGCACTTAATATGTGTTTTGCATGAGGATATCTATAGTGACATTGGGATATCTAATTGAGTTACTTGATGTATATCATTTTGATCAACTTGCGGGTTCTGTGACTTTAGGGCCTATGCATAGGGCTTGGCACACGTTCTCATCCTGACTCTCCGATAGATATTTTGGGGCACTCCTTGGGAATCAAATAGATGAATCTGAAATTGCGTGATGCTTATCGTACGACCAAACCCATGGATATTTGCGGTGACATTGGAATATCTAAGTGACATTAGGGCTTTGGTTGATTTGCATCTTAAGGTATTATTCTAAGGAATAGCTTTGTGGTGGTTTCGTGCCCGACAACAATTTCTATACAATAAGTAATTTTGGAGTGAACTCTACACCACACTTGAGGGATTTGCATATGATTCCACTATGTCAACATTGTTGGGAGATCACAGTAGTGAGAGTATGGACCCTCCCTAGGCCTTGTTTCTAAGCATTGCAATACCGTTTTTGTGCCTATTTACTATTGGTTACCTTGCTGTTTTTATTATTTTAGATTACGAAAACCAACATCTACTATTCATATTACACTTGTATCACCATATCTTCGCCAAACTAGTGCACCTATACAATTTGCCATTGTATTGGGTGTGTTGGGGACACAAGAGACTTTTTATTATTTGATTGCAGGGTTGTTTGAGAGAGATCATCTTCATCCTACGCCCCCACGGATTGATAAACCTTAGGTCATCCACTTGAGAGAAAAATGCTACTGTCCTATAAAACTCTGCGCTTGGAGGCCCAACACGTGTCTACAAGAATAAACTTGCGTAGTAGACATCAAGCTCTTTTCTAGCGCCGTTGCCGGGGAGGTGAGTGCTTGAAGGCATATCTTTAGATCTTGCAATTAAATCTTTTAGTTTCTTATTTATCACTAGTTTGATTTATAAAATAAAACTATAAAAAAGGAGATTGGGTTACCTCAAGTTCTTCTTTATCTTTATAACGTTTATCTTGAGAATAAGGATTTCGATAATTGTGCTCAATTGCTAGAAAAAGAATTCAACAAAATTTATGGCATAAAAACTTTGGATGACGGGCATGATTGCAATATTGCTGTGACAGCCCGGTTTTTGCCCTCTCTTATTTGCTTGACTTTCATTTGAAAAATTTCTGAAACTTGGAGTTCTTGAATCTTTTCATATGGACTTAACCACTTGGGCATCCTTGGCTTTCACCCAAGTGCTCCACTTCCCTCCTAAATCATCATTTCTCTCCTGATCCACCCCAAAATAATCTTTGGAATATTTTTCTTAAATGAAAAATATTCATTTTCTCTCAGAAACCCTAGCCAGATCAGTTTGCTTCAAAGCAACCTTAATTTTTATGGCTCACAAAAATCTGAGATAATTCACAAATATTCTGTGAACCCTAGGGCACCTTCCCGAGCAAAAATATTTCATCACTTTTTGGAACATTTTTGCTACAGAAAATATTTTCTGTTCTGGACAGAAATGGTGGTTTCTACAGCAACTACCATTTTACTTGCTCCATTTGACCCGAACTTTCTTGTGCCTCTTTACCTTGGTAACTTATAACTAGCCTCCAAAGAACAGCCTCAATCTCCCAGCCGTTTGACCACAGTAACTGTTCAAAGTTACTGATCAGAAACTTACCTGGCTTGTAAAATCCTCTCTACTACACCTGGATCCAAACCAAATCGTGGTAACACTCAAAACTACCACGAACAACATGCCAGACATGAAGTTTATGCTTAGATCAGCCTGATGTCATAGTTCATGCGGTGACCACGTTCGTCCAGGGGTGTTGGCATGCGTGTCGACGCGCTCTGAGGGCCGCCGAGCTCTCTGTTCGCGCGTGCTCGCTTCCCTCGCCTGCCCGAGAGTGCCAAACCGCGCCACCATCTTCGTCTCTAAGCTCTTAACATCCCTCTGGGGCTCGCCGACGCCAGAGCTCGCCGCAGCGAGCACAGGCAAGGTCCGGCCAGCCCAACAGTGCGGAGCGCACTGTGCTCGTCACCTTCCTCTCGACCCTGTGCTCGTCTCCGTCCGCCCACAGTTGCCGCGTGACCTGCGTCGCCTTCTCCCCCTCTCACAGACGCTGCTCGTCGCTGGGCGCCGTGGACAGGTGTCCACCGGCGGAGCCCGAAACCCCCTCGCCGCTCGCCTATAAATAGGGCCACCCCCAGCCTCCTTGAGCGCCATCGTCCCCTCTCTAAATCCCTCCCTCTCGTTTTGGCCAAGATGCCCTCGTCGCCGGCGAGAGCTCCGGCGAAGCCGGGGCCTTCTCTGTTTCTTTCTCCACCTTCCCCCGCCTGACTAGCGGGGCCCGCTAGTCAGCCACTCTGTACGTGCGCGAAGCGGTACGAGTGGTGGCGCCCTGAGGTTTTACGCCTTCGACGTCACCCCCCTCAGCTGTTTATTTAAATTCAAAATCATTTATATTCCAGAGAACTTCAAACAGTTATAACTCTTCAACCATAAATCCAAATGAATTGATTTTTTTGCATTGTGTTCTTTGAAAAGAAATCTAGCAGCTCACCAAAGATGAAATTTTTCTGAGCTATTTAGAATTTCTGGTGAATTTCAGAAGTGTTCTTGATATTTGCTTTTTGTGTTTAAATTTATTTTCAGAAGGTGAGACTTGTCTTGAGGATCACCAGAAGGCTTGTGAACCTCATCTGCACTAAGGCAAGCCACAACAACATTTTCATGATGTCATTTCAATATTTTTGATTTTCTTACTTGAATGAAATGATTAATCCATGCATTTAAATAATTATTGTGTATTTGTATTCTGATAAATATTTGTTAGTTATTATGACTAATTTATAGAATGATTGAAACTAGTTTAGTGGGTAAAGCAAGTTAAGATTTATTTGTGGTGATGTTAGAAATGATTTTGTTATGCATGTTAGTAATTGTTTAAAGCTTTGTTCTTGCATACATAATTTGATAAAAACTTGCTAGAAAATATTCTGTTAAATACTTGTCTAGTCATTTTACTTGTCTTACAAAATGTTTGAACCCAACTTAGTTGATAAAGAAATTAAGATTTGTTGATAGTGAAATCTTTTTGTTAAGCATATGAGAAATTTATTGGAGTTACTTTCTTGCGTGAGAAATTAATAAAACTTGTTGCAAAATATTTTGGTTAAGTTGTGAGTCATTTTGAGCAGTAAAGTAATATGAGTTGTTGTTGTTGTTTATGCTTGGTGTGTTTATGGATGACATCGGTCATTTTTATTATTATGTGATGCATGTGTAGTTTTGCATTTCATGGCATGCTATGACACCGGTCATTTTCATTTTAAAGTTGAACCTGAATATAACTCAACTTGAATATACCGTTGATTGGGTCATGGTGCGGCTGAATCGAGTTTCTTTCCCAGTGCAACCACGTTTGCCTTTTTGGGAAGGCCTTGATTCGTTCCATTGACATGGCCTCTGGTCGGTGCCTCCAACTAGGGAAGGTTTTGTCGTGCTTGCCCTGGCCCGGTAAGCAGGCATAATCTTGTGTGCCCGTTGTTGAGTTTATGGTACCGAGTCCCCGAGTGGGATTGTTTTGGCCACGACGGTGGTCGGGGTGTCTTTGGTAGACACGAGGCCACCCAGGACTAGCCCGTTGGGGATTGGGTCAGAGTGGCCGGGAGAGTGCTGTGGCAATGGAAGGGTTTTGTCGGAATGCCGTTGGTCCACCCGAATGGGAGCGCGAGGCCATGGGTTCCGTGGTGTGGGTACAGTGTGCTACCTCTGCAGAGTGTATAATCTATCGATAGTTGAGTCCACGGTCACGAACACCTCGTAGTAGGTCCCACCATGAGTCAACGTTTAATAAAAATTGCACACTAAGCTATGAACTTTGCATTGTTGAGGATGGTAGAAAGGCCATCGAGGCATTCGGGACCAGATATTGGTCGTGGTTCTGATCGCCGTAAGGATCACGAGTTGTTCTGGTAAAGGACCACTTTGGTGGTTTGTTTGTGATCCAGGGATGATCATGTAACACCCTCGATGCGACTATATCTCCCACGTGTCGAGGCATGACTTAGAGGCATAATTGCATTGAAGGCATATGTCGCAAGTTAGGCAATCTTCACAACATCCCATGTAATATATATGTAATAAAAGGGGAGATAACATAGTTGGCTTACACTCGCCACGTCAATCAAGTACATAAATAACATTACATCATCCAAACACTCATGGCCCGACTACGGCGCCAAAATAAAAGATAACCCAACAAGCGACACGGTCCCGATCACCCCCAACTGAGCACCACTACTGATCATCAGGAAAGGAAACATAGTAACGTTGAGAGTCTTCGTCGAACTCCCACTTGAGCTCAAGCGCGTCTCCTGGAGTGGAATCATCAGGCCCTGCATCTGGTGTAATAGTAATCTGTGAGCCACAGGGACTCAGCAATCTCGCACCCTCGTGATCAAGACTATTTAAGCTTATAGGTAAGGCAAGGTAAGTATAAATGGAGCTGCAGCAAGCGAGTAGCATATATGGTGGCTAACTTATACGCAAAAGAGAGCGAGAAGAGGAGGCAAAGCGCGAGCGAGAAACTAGAGGACAACCTGCACAAACATTACTCCAACACCGTGTCCACTTCCCAGACTCCGCCGAGAAGAGGCCATCACGGTAACACACTCAGTTGATTCATTATAATTAAGTTAAGGTTCTAGTTATCTACAACCGGACATTAACAAATTCCCATCTGCCCATAACCGCGGGCACGACTTTCGAAAGTTGAAAACCCTGCAGGGGAGTCCCAACTTAGCCCATGACAAGCTCTCACGGTCAATGAAGGAATAGACCTCCTCCCAAGACGTTCCGATTAGACTCGGTATCTCGGTTCTTCAAGACACTTCGACAGGTTAAAACAAGACCAGCAACACCGCCCGAATGTGCCGACAAATCCCGATAGGAGCTGCACATATCTCGTTCTCAGGGAACACTCAGATTGTCTTAGGTACGGGTAGGCCAGCCCAGAGTTGCCCCTGGTGGCCACCGGCAGCTGACAGGTGGACCAACACTCAGAGGAGCACTGGCCCGGGGGGTTTAAAATAAGATGACCCTCGGGCTCCGGAAACCCAAGGGGAAAAGAGGCTAGGTGGCAAATGGTAAAACCAAGGTTGGGCATTGCTGGAAAAGCTTTAATCAAGGCAAACTATCAAGGGGTTCCCATTATAACCCAACCACATAAGGAACGCAAAATCCGGGAACATAACACCAATATGACGGAAACTAGGGCGGCAAGAATGGAACAAAACACTAGGCGAGAGGCTGAGCCTTCCACCCTTTACCAAGTATATAGATGCATTAAGATAACAAGATAATATAATGATATCCCAACAAGTAAATAAAAGTTCCAACAAGGAACGGCCTCCAATCTTCACCTGCAACTAGCAACACTATAAGAGGGGCTGAGCAAAGCGGTAACATAGCCAATCAACGGTTTGCTAGGACATGGTGGGTTAGAGGTTTGACATGGCAATTTGGGAGGCTTGAAAGCAAGTGGTAGGCATCATAGCATTGGCATAGCAAAAGAGCGAGCAATCTAGCATAGCAAAGATAGTAGTGATTTCGAGGGTATGATCATCTTGCCTGCACAGTTGTCAGAGTTGACTGGATCCTCGAAAGCAAACTCAATGGGCTCCTCGTTAGCGAACTCGTCTCCCGGCTCTACCCAAACAAGACAAACAAGCAACAAGGACACAAATCAACCACGTGCAAGGATCAAACAAGATGATGCAAAGATGATATGCGGGATGCGATGCGGGATGCATCTGCAAGATGTGACAGGAAATGCAAGAACCTGGCCTCAACTTGGGAATCCAAGTGTGCCACTGGAAAGATGAGATGAAATCGCTTGAAAACGATATAAAGAACGCCGGAATCGGAGCTACGGTTTGGAAATGTCAAGCGATTCAAATATGACACCGGTCTGCGATTTACAGCAAGTAGCCATCTAAATGCAACGAGAAGAACATGCTACAGCACCCAAACATGACAACAAAATACATGGCAGGGATGCATTCATGATGCCTAACAAAATTCTAGCACTGAGCTACGGCCAATTCATCCATTAACAGGTTCAAACAAGCATGGCAAAAATGCATATGGTAAACAGATTTCAGACTTAGTGAAATTAACACTTGTCTGGAATTTCAGATCAGGTAGCTCTCTTCGGAGCAACAAAACTACATGATACAGGACCTGAACATGGCAAAGTAAAGTATGGCATGGAGCTACTCAAAGAGCTTAACAAAAGTCCCTTAGTGACCTTGAGCCAAAAGGGATCAGAAAATACAATTGCAAGCATGTCAACATAGCAAAAACATAATCAGTTTTCAGACTTAGTGAAAACTGGCACTTGCTGAAACATATCTCAAGTAGGCATATTTACGAGCTCAATGCACTCACTACGGAGCAAGTCATGACCAACTAAGTATACATCCATCAAGAATACACAAAATGCAAGCTAGACATGGCAAGAACAATAGCATGGCATGCACGGATCAACTACAACATCATCGGCAAAATTACAAACAAGTTAACAATCTGCCCAGATTCACAAAGTAGCAAAAGTAGAGCTTGATTGACTCAAGCTAGGGTGCTCCATAATTGCAAACAAAGACAACAATGGATAGAGCACTACAAGATTAACAAAACATCCTTACTTATCATCCTCAAAAGAGGCACGGATCACTAGAAAACAACATGAACATATGGCCATATGAGATAAACAGCTCAAGGACTTAGTGGAATTGCTAAGTCCCTGAAATCAGAATTACCAAGTGCCTCACTTGGTAAGCTTGTGCTAGTCACCACACACATCAAAAAAATACATGGGTTGCACCTCTGGAAAGATGACAAAACCCGTAACAAAACATATGTAGGACTCATGGTCATAACAAGCACACAATAATCATGGCAAAAATGACAAAAAGCTAAATGGAGTAGCAGATCTGACAAATAACTCAAGTAGCACTCTTCTAACAGCATTTCGGGCATCAAGATGAACTCAAATGAAAATGATGCAATGGAATGAAATGATGTACTCTCTGAGATGAACATTTTGATGTGCTATATGCCCAAATCGGAGGTACGGATGCAACGTTATAGCATTATGAAGATGGGCACTTGAAACTGGAAATCGGGGACTTAGAAGAAAAAAACGACCTAGGGTTTACTGTTCACCGGATCTGGATCGGGGCACGCGGAATGAGGTTCACCGGAGGAGTCGCCGGAGTTCGCCGGCGTTGGGGTCGGCCGACGGAGGAGGAGGTAGGCGCGGGGCGGGGATGGCCGGAGTGGCCGCGGCGCTCGCCGGCGTTGGCGGCTTGGACGAAGGGGCGGCGCGTCGTGCGGCTCGCGGCGGCCGGCGTCGAAGCCCGCGGCGGCGGCGGAGGTGGCCGGTGACGGGGCGGCGAGGGGCTCCGGCCACCGGGCGGCGGGGCAGCCGGGCGCGGGCGCGGAGAAGGTCGGGCCGCGGGGGCCGGCCTTGGGCCCCGGCGGGCCCGTGCGGGATGGCGGCGCGGTGATGCGGTCCCGGGACACGTGGCAGCGCCTCAGTGGCTGCGGACGGCGGCGGAGTTTGTCCGGGCCGGGACGGACATTGTCCGGCGGTGCGCGAGGTGGAAATTTAGGGTTTCAGAGAGGGGGATCCGCGAATTTGAAGGAGGGGGTCTATAAATAGAGGTAGAGGGAGCTAGGAGAGTCCAAATGAGGTGCGGTTTTTGGCCACGCGATCGTGATTGAACGCTCTAGATGATGGAGAGGGTTTAGGTGGGTTTTGGGCCAAAATGGAGGGGTGTTGGGCTGCAACACACACGAGGCCTTTTCGGTCCCTCGGTTAACCGTTGGAGTATCAAACGAAGTCCAAATGGTACGAAACTTGACAGGCGGTCTACCGGTAGTAAACCAAGGCTGCTTGGCAAGTCTCGGTCCAATCCGGAAATGTTTAATCCCCACACACGAAAGAAAGGTAGAAATGGCCACCGGAGGAGAACGAAGCGCCGGAACGCAAAACGGACAACGGGGAAAATGCTCGAATGCATGAGAGGAACACGTATGCAAATGCAATGCACATGATGACATGATATGAGATGCATGACAACGACAACAACACACGGAGACAAAAACCCGAACCCGAGAAAATAAAATAACTAAACGCCGGAAACGGCAAGAGTTGGAGTACAAATTGGGAAAGTCATATCCGGGGTGTTACAACACTCCACCACTACGAAAGGATCTCGTCCCGAGATCTAGGACTGAAAGAACGCCGGGTACTCAGAACGGAGGTGATACTCGCGTTCCCAAGTAGCTTCACTGTCAGAATGGTGTGACCACTTGACTTTGAGAAATTTGATTGACTTGTTGTGAGTCTTGCGTTCAGTCTCTTCAAGAATAGCAACTGGGTGCTCACGATAGGAGAGATCTTCTTGGAGCTCAATGTCCTCGAAGTTGACAGTGCGGCCAGGAGTCTTGAAGCACTTTCGGAGCTGAGAGACATGGAACACGTCATGAACATTTGCAAAGTTTGAAGGAAGCTCGAGTTGATAGGCGAGGTCGCCTCTCTTGCTGACAATCTTGAAAGGTCCCACGTATCTAGGGGCAAGCTTCCCTTTGATACTGAAGCGACGAGTACCTTTCATAGGAGAGACGCGGAGGTAAACATGATCTCCGATCTCGAAAACCAAATCACGGTGCTTACTATCATAGTAGCTCTTCTGGCGGGATTGGGCTGCTTTGAGGTTATCACGAATGACTTTGCACATTTCCTCTGCCTCTGTGATTAAGTCATTACCCAAAAGCTGACGTTCACCGGTTTCAGACCAGTTGAGAAGGGTACGGCACTTCCTGCCATACAGAATTTCAAATGGGGCCTTGCCCGAACTTGCTTGAAAACTGTTGTTGTACGAGAATTCAGCATAAGAAAGACAATCCTCCCACTTCATGCCAAAGGAGATCACACAAGCCTTGAGCATATCTTCAAGAATCTGGTTGACACGCTCGACTTGACCGCTAGTTTGAGGATGGAAAGCTGTGCTGAAGCGGATGTTGGTGCCCATGGCCTTCTGAAAAGAATCCCAAAACTTGGATGTAAAGATGCTGCCACGGTCTGAAGAGATCACTTGTGGAATACCGTGCAGAGAGACAATCCGAGAGGTATAGAGTTCCGCCAATTGAGCTGCAGTGATCGACTCTTTGATAGGCAGAAAGTGAGCCACTTTGGTGAGTTTGTAGATGACAACGAATATAGCATCATTGCCACGCTTGGACTTTGGAAACCCAGTCACGAAGTCCATTTCAATGTGGTCAAACTTCCATTCTGGAATGGCAAGAGGTTGGAGGAGACCAGCTGGCCTTTGGTGTTCTGCCTTCACTCTTCTGTAGACATCACATTCGTTCACGAATTGAGCAATCTCGCGCTTCATTCGAGTCCACCAATAAGCCCGCTTGAGGTCCTGATACATCTTCGTGCTCCCAGGGTGGATGGAGAGGAGAGAATTGTGAGCCTCGTTCATGATCACTTTACGAAGTTCACCTTTGGGTACCACAATACGATCCTCGAAGAAGAGAGTGTCCTTGTCATCAAGGCGGTAGCACTTGTACTTGGGTTGACTCTTGGCAATCCCAATCTTCACCTTTTTCACCATAGCATCAAGAAGCTGGGCTTGGCGAATCTGGTCTTCCAAGGTAGGAGAGACTTGAAGGTTGGCGAGGAAACCTTGAGGAATAACTTGCAGATTAAGTTTGCGGAAAGCTTCACAAAGCTCGGGTTGATAAGGCTTAAGAATCAGACTGTTGCAATAAGCCTTTCTGCTCAATGCGTTAGCAATCACATTGGCCTTGCCTGGAGTATACTCGATACTCGGATTATACTCTTGAATCATTTCGACCCATCGAGTTTGCCTGAGGTTGAGATTAGGCTGAGTGAAGATGTACTGGAGACTCTTGTGATCAGTGAAAATGTCCACTTTTCTTCCCAATAAGAGATGTCTCCAAGTCAAAAGAGCATGCACAACTGCCGCCAACTTGAGATCATGAGTGGGGTAGTTCTTCTCATTGGGCTTCAACTGGCGAGAGGTATAAGCAACAACTTTCTTCTCTTGCATCAATACTGCGCCAAGACCTTGGAGAGAGGCATCACAAAAGACCTCATACGGTTTGGATTCATCAGGCGGAGTCAGAACTGGAGCAGTGATCAATTTCTCTTTCAAGGTGTTGAAAGCAATGTCACACTCCGGAGACCAAACGTACTTGACGTGCTTCTGGAGAAGATTAGAGAGAGGCTTCACGATCTTAGAAAAGTTTTCAACGAATCTTCGATAATAGCTTGCGAGACCGAGGAAGCTACGGAGTTGCTTCACGTTCTGAGGAGGTTCCCAATTAACAATTGCAGACACCTTCTCAGGATTCACGACAATACCCTTGGCATAGATGATATGACCAAGATAAAGAACCTCATCGAGCCAAAATTCACACTTGGAGAACTTGGCGTAGAACTGATGTTCTCTGAGCTTATCGAGTACCAAACGCAAGTGCTTGGCATGATCTTCCTTGTTCTTGGAGAAAACCAGAATGTCGTCGAGATAGACCAAAACAAAGTCATTGGTGTAGGCGTTGAAGATGAAGTTCATCATACGAGAGAACGTCGGAGGAGCGTTGACGAGGCCAAAAGACATGACAGTGTATTCATATGAACCAAAGCTTGTCCTGAAAGCCGTCTTGGGAATATCTTGCTCACGGATTCGAATCTAATGATAACCCATACGAAGATCAAGCTTGGAGAATACTTGAGCACCTTTGAGTTGTTCGAACAGCTCATTGATGTTGGGAAGTGGGTATTTGTTCTTGATGGTCTTCTTGTTCAATGGACGGTAATCAACACACAGTCGGTCCGTTCCATCCTTCTTCAATGAACCGGGTGTGCCGCTTGGCCTCGACAGCTATTGTAATGTAAACTCTGTTCCGCTAGCATCAATAAAGCGGTTGTTTCTGTACCAAGATGTTGTGTGTTGCCAGAAGACATGGTCTCTGGGCTGGCAATGCATGGTAAACCGGTCGTTCTGAGCCGGGGTGCCACAATTGCTAGTTTGAATTCTTTGAATATCCATGATGTTAATGATGATTGCATGCCTCCTATCTATGATGAGAACAAAGTTGCTACTTATGATGATTATTGTGATGATACTTATGTTATAAAAGTAGTGATAATTATTGTGATGATTTTGAATATCCTTTTACAGAACATTACTCTTTTAATGTGGAAACAATTTATAGTATTCAAGTTTCATATGATACTCCCACTATTGTGAATGAGAATAAAATTGCTTATATGGAGGGTAATAAATTTTCTATGCTTTTGGATCATGAAAAGAATGCTTTGTGTGATGGTTGTATTTATGAATCTATTCATGATGCTACTAAAAATTATTATGAGGGAGGAACTTATGATTCATGATGCTCTTGTTATGTTTCAATCCTTATCTTTTATGCGAGCATCATTGAACTCATCATGCCTAGCTAAAAGGCATTAAAATAAAGCGCTTGTTAGGAGACAACCCAACACTTTTACCTACTGTTTTTGTGTGTTAACATGATTATGCTACTGTAGTAATCATGTTTTATAGCTTTGGTTTCAATAAAGTGCGAAGTAAGACCTTTGGGATGGTCTATGTCAATAGTTGATTTGATCTTGCTGAAAAACAGAAACTTTTGCACTCAGGAAAATAATTCTCATTTTTAACAGAGGTGTATAAAATACTGATTATTTTTACAGAAGATTAATAGACAAATTGCCAAGGTTTTCCTAATTATTAACAATGTTTGGATTAGAAGAAGTATGGTTGGAGTACACATTACTACAAACTGTTCTATTTTTGACAGATTCTGTTTTCAATGCATAGTTTTCTTGCTTTCTAGTTTCTATGGCTTATATTGCTCAATATAACTTGTGGAAATGATATGCTACAGTAGACATTGTGTGAGAACAATTATTAATCTTGTCTTTGACAGTACCAAAAGTGAATGGTTTGCTCTTTATCATCTTTCCCTAATAATAAAGCGATTATCGCTTCTGCCCGCTGCTCACCGTCATCGCGCTTTTGCTAAACCCCCTGTGTTTTCAGTAATACAACCTGTAGTCCAATTTCAAGTGGATCTGACAAAATGTTTTGTTTTTGCACAAAACTCCCTATTGTTTGGTATATTCAATCCGCGCTCCTTTTTACAGTGGTTGGGCACATGGATTCGTCCTCCTCCGCGCACCAGTGGGGGCAATCATCGTCGGCTCCACCAAGCGCCTGCTTGCCCTTGACAGGGCAATGAGAGAAGCGGAGCAGCCAGCGGGCGGGACAGCCCCCACGGACCACGATGAGCCGAGCATCGCAGCCGAGATGGACATCAACTCTGGCGGAGACCATGAGGGCAGGGATCCGAGCGCCAAAAGGAGGCGCGACAGCGGCAGCCGTGACGATTCACACGTCGTGGTCCATAGGCCGGAGAAGCACCGGACCATCGTGTGGATGATGCGCTAGTACCGGTCCCTGGTGGCCGAGGCCACGGCGGCGGCGAGGAGGGCCAGAATCTGGGCGGTGAGGAAGAGGACAGCCGCTTGGAAGAGCATCCAACGGCAACTCACGCGCACCACCCGGAGCTGCGACGGCCTGCCCAAATGGAGCCACAGCGGCGGCGGAGGAGCTGCTTAGCAATATTAATGATCTGCTGGTAATTAAATCAACTAAATCCTTAGGCTAATTAGGGAATAGGATTAGCACCCTAACATTTTGTTTTCCTACTTGATTAGACAGTGCTCCTTGATCTGAATGACAGGGGAGCTCAACTCAATTAGGTTGGATTTTGTGATGTTATCCAATTACATGTAGAAATCCCATCTTTATGCTCTGAAAAACTTACTACTAACACTCTGAAAGATAGCAGTATATATTAGTGTTCTTAGATTATTGCGCACTTGAGTATTTGTGCTCTAAGTTGATTTACCAGATGACAACATCAGTCTCGGCTGATTTTGTAGCTTCATTCATGCCTTCCACTGGGCATTGATCTGTCTCTAGTCTCCACTGCATTTCACTAGCAGCAGTTTTCGCCTTGTGAGGTCTGAGCTATCAAATATTCGAATGCCTTAACTTTGTTGGCTAATCCAATAGCCTAGGAGTATCACCATGTTTACACATTTAGAAGATTTTTGCAGTTAGATGATTCCCGAGAGAGCAAAGAGTGAGTTGACAGAGATGGAGAGAGCACAGAAGGGAAGGAGAAAGGAAGAGGGAGGCACGGTGGTGGTTGATTCTCCGGCAGCACTGGATCGGGCACGGGCGCAGAACTCCTGCTCGGGGACGCGAAGATCTAGGGAGGCACTCTCCCATTCAATTACCCTTACTATCGGTTCCCAGCTAGGTGCAGCCCCGGCCGCCATCGCCTGAACGGCGCAGACGCATGCTTCTCCCTAGGGAGGGACATGCCGCTGCAGATGAAATTGAATCCCCTTTCGAGCCGGCGGACATGACATGGTAAGAACCCTCATGCGGAGATTCAGTTTTGTCACGCAGAGATTCAGTTTTGGATGGGCGGCTGTTCTTATTTAGTCTCTTTGTTTTTCTCTTGTGCCTTGGTCATTCAGGTTGGTTTCACGGGATTTACTCGGCTACCTACAGAAGTATAACACCCTCGATGCGGCTATATCTCCCACGTGTCGGAGCACGACTTAGAGGCATAATCGCATTGAAGGCAATGTCGCAAGAGGGGTATGCATTACACATCCCATGTACTGAATAAGAAAGAGATACAGGGTTGGCTTACAATCGCCACTTCACACAATACATGAATAAAGCATTACACCATCCAGATACAAACAAGGTCCGACTATGGAACGAAAATAAAAGAAGACTACCCCTAATGCTACAGACCCCCGATCGTCCCAACTGGGCTCCATTACTGATCAACTGGAAATGGAAACGACATAACGAACACGATCTTCATCGAGCTCCTCCTGAGCTGGGTTGCGTCACCTGCACGGTATCATCGGCACCTGCAAGCTGGTTTTGGAAGTAATCTGTGAGTCACGGGGACTCAGCAATCTCACACCCTCGTGATCAAGACTATTTAAGCTTATAGGTAGGGAAAAAGGTATGTGAGGTGGAGCTGCAGCAAGCACTAGCATATATGGTGGCTAACATACGCAAATGAGAGCGAGAAGAGAAGGCAAAGCACGGTCGTGAACTAGAAGTGATCCTAGAACAACTTACGTCAAGCATAACTCCAACACCGTGTTCACTTCCCGGACTCCGCCGAGAAGAGACCATCACGGCTACACACGCGGTTGATGCATTTTAATTAAGATAAGTTTCAGGTTTTCTACAACCGGACATTAACAAATTCCCATCTGCCCATAACCACGGGCACGGCCTTCAAAAGTTCAAATCCCTGTAGGGGTGTCCCAACTTAGCCCATCACAAGCTCTCACAGTCAACGAAGGATATTCCTTCTCCCAGGAAGACTCGATCAGGCTCGGAATCTCGGTTACAAGACATCTCGACAATGGTAAAACAAGACCAGCAAAGCCACCCAAACGTGCCGACAAATCTTGATAGGAGCTGCACATATCTCATTCTCAGGGCACACCGGATGAGCCAGACGTCGGGTTGGCATAGACCCTGGTTGCCCAGGGGGCGCCGGACATCGCTCAGGTTGGACCAACACTTAGAGAAGCACTGGCCCGGGGGGGTTAAAATAAAGATGACCCTTGGGTTGGTCGACCCAAGGGAAAAAAGGCTAGGTGGAAAATGGTAAAACCAATGTTGGGCCTTGCTGGAGGAGTTTTATTCAAGGCGAACTGTCAAGGGGTTCCCATTATAACCCAATCGTGTAAGGAACACAAAATCAAGGAACATAACACCGGTATGACGGAAACTACGGCGGCAAGAGTGGAACAAAACACCAGGCATAAGGCCGAGCCTTCCACCCTTTACCAAGTATATATATGCATTAATTACATAAGAGATATTATGATATCTCAACAAATATCCATGTTCCAACATGGAACAAACTCCAATCTTCACCTGCAACTAACAACACTATAAGAGGGGCTGAGCAAAGCGGCAACATAGCCAAACAACGGTTTGCTAGGACAAGGTGGGTTAGAGGTTTTACATGGAAATATGGGAGGCATGAAAAGCAAGTGGTAGGTATCGTAGCATAGGCATAGCAAAAGAGCGAGCATCTAGCAAGCAAAGATAGAAGTGATTTTGAGGGTATGGTCATCTTGCCGGCAAAGATCTCCAAGAAGACAAAAGCTTGATCCTCGTAAATGTACTCAACGAGCTCCTCGATCACGTACTCATCTCCCGGCTCTACCCAAAGCAAGAACACAAGCAAAGGGAGACACAATTAACCACGGTGCAATGCACAAGCAACATGATGCAAAACATGGTATGATATGCGGGACGTGATATGTAATGCATATGCATGCTTTGGAAAGGAAAGATTGAACCTGGCCTCAACTTGGAAAACCAAGAGTGCCGCTGGAAAGAGGAGTTGATTTCGGTCGAAATCGATATAAAGATCACCGGAATCGGATGCACGGTTTGCAAATGGCAAGCAAAACAAATATGGCACAAAGCTGCGGTTAACAGCAGGAGGCCATCTAAATGCATCAAGAACAACAAGCTACTGCACTCTAACATAGCAACAAAATACATGGCAGGGATCCACTCAAGATGCTTGACAAAATATGAACACGGAGCTATGGCTAATATCACTTAATAGCAGGTTCAAACAAGCATGGCAAAAGAGCAAAAGATATCAGGTTACAAACTTAGTGAAATTAACAACATGTCAGTAATTTAACATCAGGAACTAATGTTTAGAGCAAGGTAACAACATTCTACAGGAACAAATCATGGCAAAGCAAGGCATGTCATGAAGCTACTCAAAGCATACAATAAAAGTCCCTTACTGACCATAAGCCAAAAGGGATCAGAAAATACAATGGCAACCATCTGAACATAGCAATTATCGTTAGCAGATTCAGACTTAGCAGAAAATTGGAACATGGCAAAACAGATATCAAGTAGGCATGTTTACGAGCTCGATGCACTCACCACAAGGCATTGCATGGCAAACTAAGCATACACCCAGCAAGTAGACATGGCATAGAAGCTAAACATGGCAAGAACAACAACATAGCATGCATGGATCAACTACAACAAGCTCGGCAAAAATGCTTAACATGTAAACATTCTACGAGGAACATTTTATAGAAAAAGTAGAGCTCGATTGAGTCAAGCTAGGGTGCTCCATAAATGCAAACAAAGACATGGATGGATAGAGCACATCGATATCTACAAAACATCCTTACTGATCATGCTCAAAAGAGGCATGGATCACTCTGTAGTAGCAAGAAAACATGGCATAAAAATATTATCAGGTAAAAGACTTAGAAGATTTCCAAGTCCCTGAAATCAGCAACATTACGAGGACTACTTTGCATGCTTGTGCTAGTCACCACAGAGATCACAAAAATACATGGCATACACCCCTGTAAAGATGGCATGGCATACTTCAAAACACATGTAGGGCTCAAGTTCATAGGAGGCACACATTAATCATGGCAAAAATGACAAATGATCAATTACTGATATGAATCTGAAACTAACAAAAACTAGCACTCTACCAACAGCAGTTAGGGTATCAAGATGAGCTCAAATGAACATAATGCAATGAGATGAAATGAAGTACTCGTCGAGACGAACAATTTGATATGCTACACAGCCAAAACGGAGCCACGGATGCAAAGTTATGATGCGATGAACATGGGCATAAAATTACTGAGATCCTCGGGACTTAGTGGAATTCTCACCTCGCAAAAAGTCAATCCGGGATGGGGAGATCCGAGACGGGGTGGATCCGGATCGGGACGGAGGCGTTTGGATGGATGAAGTGGTGGATCTGGTCCATCTTGCCGGGATCCGGCAACTAGGCGTCCGGCGATGGCAACTCCGGCGAGCGGCGTAACTCCGGCAAGCGGCGCAACTCCGGCGAAGGAACGGCAGTGAGGCACTCCGGCTCCGGGGCGAGGGAAGGCCGGCGAGATCCCGGGTGGCGGCCGGGCGAAGGCGGCGGCGCACACGGCAGGAGGAGGCGGCGCGGTGGCGAAGAAGCCTGTCGGGCGGCGGCAGGAGGC
>NC_041388.1:399026114-399123544 GCF_002162155.2 Triticum dicoccoides | reverse complement strand
AGATCCGGGCTCGCGTGGGCCCGATCCCGGCCCGGCGGGCCGCGCGGTGGAGGGACAGCGGGGATGGAGACGTGGCAGCGCGCGAGTGGAGGGATATGGCGGCGGGGTGATGTGTCGCGTCCCGGTTGGCCGGGGCAACATGGCGGCGGAGTGGATGCGTCCGCCAGCGGGCGGACATGTCCGGCGGCGCGGAGGGAGGTGAGATCTAGGGTTTCGTCCGCGAAATTTCAGGGAGAGCCACATATATGTAGGTAGAGGGAGGTAGGAGAGTCCAAATGAGGTGAGGTTTTCGGCCACGCGATCGTGATCGAACGACCTAGATGATGGAAGGGGTTTTGGTGGGTTTTGGGCCACTTTGGAGGGGTGTTGGGCTGCAACACACACGAGGCCTTTTCGGTTCCTCGGTTAATCGTTGGAGTATCAAACAAAGTCCAAATGGCACGAAACTTGACAGGCGGTCTACTGGTAGTAAACCAAGGCCGCTTGGCAAGTCTCGGTCCAATCCGATAACGTTTAACACCCGTACACGAAAAGAGGCAAAAGGGGACACCGGAGGACAGAGGAGAGCCGGATTGCAAAACGGACAACGGGGAAAATGCTCGAAGGCATGAGACAAACATGTATGCAAATGCGATGCACATGATGACATGATATGAGATGCATGACACCCAAGCAAATGACAAGGCAACACAGCGAATAACTAGAAGACACGTGGCACATCGGTCTCGGGGCGTTACAAGAAGTGCCACCAATCTGAACGAAGTTGTTGCGTCAAGGTGAGATGATCAATTTGGTTCTTGACCACTACCACCCTGTTTGGTACTCTTATTGATCTGATTTCTCTCTTGTTGATGCAACCTGCTCACTTCACGTGAAGGCATGTAGGTTGGTTCATATGATTCTTCAGCGGTAGCAAGTTTTTCATGTACATACCTTCCTATAAGAGAAGGGCACGACACACACCTCCAACCAACGCTTTCCCCGGTGATACCCGTCCACGAGCATGTCTATCCCCTACAAGCCGCTACCAGTGCTCCCTCTCCGCTGGATGCGGCAAGGTCGTGCGAGTGTTCTATAGCTCGGCGCTGCACTATGGGCACAGGATCATCGCCCTCATGACCACAGCCGCAAACTTCGTGTCTGGCCTGCTTATCCTCACCACTTTCAGAATCGGAGGCAGTGCATGACTGGTGACCAGTGTCTGACTTTGATCGTCGACGCTGATGATGGATTCAAGCACTCCACCATATTCTTAGTACATCACCACTAGGGACTTAGCAAAACTGCTTTTTAGCCATTAACAACCAAGTCCTAGATATTGTTACGGCATAAATTTTGACGGTTAAGATTTTAACAAGGTGCGGAGCAGTGTAGGTTGAGATGACAAAGATAATAGTATGCTAAATGTGTAGACATAGTTTGACAATTTTGTTGAAACATAGTACTCCCTTTAGTAAAAAAGATGTCCTGAATAAGCTCTGATATGACATCATGATTGTTACCATTTGTTCCGAAGAACAAGTATAAGTTCTATAAAATAATTGGTTGTTATGTTCAAATTTTCCTCGTACACTTTTAACAGCTCATGATGTTTAGTGATCCTTTTTCCATATGCTCGTGATCTATTTTCAGGCTACATCATCAAGATTCACACCTCGTCAGATCCGAGATCTTTGATTTCCTGCTGTTTGGAAGGGATCCATTAGTTGTCGCCACTGTTCAAGTTAGATGTAACACAGTCTGTAAAGCTCCATTATTGCGATTGAGAGACTCCATCATGGAGTAATTTTTGTTGTAGCCTCTAGGTTAATTTTTTATGTGGTCAGCATAACACCTATTCATAATGAAGTAATTTTAAATAAGGTTTAAGGTTTAAGAGAAATCTTATACCAGTAAAGAAAATAATCAGGTAGGACAAGGGGAGGGAATGTGTCTCCTCCACTATTACATTACATATGATACTATCTAATTAGATGCATGCTCACTAGAATGCCTCATTTTTATTCTAATTTGCAAATTTAGGATTCTGCCTACAAGACTTGCAGTCTTTGTATAAATTAAAATTAAGTTGGACAACGTTCTAGGTTTAAGAAAAAAATTAGGCTTAGGATAAAACGGTTCTAGATTTTGAGAAGATCATTACATATCCATGGGAAAAATGTCCCAAGTTCAGAAAATTAACTATCCATGTTTGCGGTTCTTGGTTAATAAACTGGTCACAATAGTTCTTTATTTTTGAAGCTGGTCACAATAGTAACCCAATAGATTACGGGAAAACTTTGTTTTTGCCACTCTAGTTTTTGCCAACTTTTCTTATGCCACTCTAGAATTTGACATCTCACTTTTGCCACTCTTAGCTTTTGACAATAAATCACTTTTGCCATTCTGTGGCAAAAACGCCAATTTTTCATTTAACTTTTGCCACTCTTAGCTTTTGACATGTATCACAATTGCCACTCTAAATTTTTTGTTTTCACCACGGAATGGCAAAAGTGATATATTGTCAAAAGCTAAGAGTGGCAAAAGTGAAATGTCAAATTCTAGAGTGGCATAAGCAAAGTTGGCAAAAACTAGAGTGGCAAAAACAAAGTTTTCCCATAGATTACTGGTCCTACATATGCCTCGCATTAACACCGGGCAAAGAGTACGCCATCATCGTGAGTGGAGAGCACAGTGCAGGAGGGAATAAAATAGCAAAGCCGCGAACTAAACAATGAAAACATTTCTTAGCCATTTTGCAAAGATGGTCTGGCTGAAACTATAATTCTTCATGTTGAGAATAGTTCATGTGGGTCATAAATTAAAGAATTACTTGTTTAATACGCTATGCTTACGCGGTGTGATAAATTCTTTTCTCCCGGTGCAACGCACGGGCATTTTTGCTAGTACTAACCTATCTCATGAAGTTTCGTTAAGTTTTGTGTGATTGAAGTTTTCAAGTTTTGGGTGAGATATCGATATGAGGAGAATAAGGAGTGACAAGACTGAAAGTGCGTTATATCGACTAGAGGGGGGGTGAATAGGCGATTTTTATGAAAGTATTCAAAACATGGAGGTTATGAAGACAAACGATAGAAATAAACCTATTACCATGCAGCGGAAGGTAGACTACACTAGACAAGCCATAGTCAAGTATTCAATGAAGTGAAAGCACAATGACTTAATAGCAGCAATGTAGTAAGGATCAGGTAGGAAGATATTATGAAGCCATACAGAACATGCAGTCACTCAGTGAAGACAAAAGATAGTGCAAACATACAAATCAGGGGGTAGGGGGCGCGCCCAGGGGGTAGGCGCGCCCCCCACCCTCGTGGCTAGGGTGTGGGCCCCTGGTCTTGATCTTTTTCCAGTATTATTATTTCCAAAAAGACGCTCCGTGGAGTTTCAGGTCATTCCGAGAACTTTTGTTTCTGCACATAAATAACACCATGGCAATTCTGCTGAACACAACATTAGTCTGGGTTAGTTCCATTCAAATCATGCAAGTTAGAGTCCAAAACAAGGGCAAAAGTTTTTGGAAAAGTAGATACGACGGAGACGTATCAAATACGAGGCTATAAGCAATCATGCATATTAGAGATCAAACAAACTGAAATAACTTTCATGGATAAAAAGATAGATCTGATCATAAACTCAAAGTTCATCCGATCCCAACAAACACACCGCAAAAAGAGTTACATCATAAGGATCTCCATGATACCATTGTATTGAGAATCAAACGGGAGAGAGGAGGCCATCTAGCTACTAACTACGGAACCGAAGGTCTACAAAGAACTACTCACGCATCACCGGAGAGGCACCAATGGAAGTGGCGAACCCCTCCGTGATGGTGTCTAGATTGGATCTGGTGGTTCTGGACTCTGTGGTGGCTGGAATCAATTTTTTTTGACTCCCCTAGGGTTTCTGGAATATTGGGGTATTTATAGAGCAAAGAGGCGGTCCGGGGGGCACCCGAGGTGGGCACAACCCACTGATACGTCTCCAACGTATCTACTTTTCCTCACGCTTTTCCTCTTGTTTTGGACTCTAATTTGCATGATTTGAATGAAACTAACCCCAGACTGACGTTGTTTTCAGCAGAACTGCCATGGTGTCGTTTTTGTGCAGAAATAAAAGTTCTCGGAATGGAACGAAACTTTTTGAGGATTTTTTATACCAATAATAAGAATTTCTGGAGCCAAGACCCACAGGAGAGGGGCCCCTGGGTGGGCACAACCCACAGGGCGCGCCCCCCTCTCCTGGCATGCCTAGGTGGGTTGTATCCACCTGGTGGCCCCACCGATGACCCCCCTGATATTATAGAATCACATTATTCTATAAAAAAATCAGGGAGAAAGAATTATCGTGATCCACGAGACGGAGCCGCCGCCAGGCCCTATTCTTCCTCGGGAGGGCAGATCTGGAGTCCGTTTGGGGCTCCGAAGAGGGGGATCTTCATTCATCGTCATCACCAACCCTTCTTCATCACCAATTCCATGATGCTCCCCACCAGGAGTGAGTAATTCCTTCGTAGGCTTGCTAGTCAGTGAGGAGTTGGATGAGATTCATCATGTAATCGAGTTAGCTTTGTTAGGGCCTGATCCCTAGTATCCACTATGTTCTTAGATTGATGTTGCTATGACTTTGCCATGCTTAATGCTTGTCACATTGGGCCCGGGTTCCATGATTTCAGATCTGAACCGTTTATGAATTCATCATTATATCCATGTTTTAGATCCGATCTTGCAAGTTATAGTCACCTACTACGGTTATGATCCGGCAACCCCAGAGTGACAACAACCGGACCCACTCCCGGTGATGACCGTAGTTTGAGGAGTTCATGTATTAGCCACCCTTTTTACTAAGTTGAATGATATAGCCACCCTTTTTAGTCATGATGATAAAACTCGTTATTACTTTATTCTCAAATTATTTCCTTTATCATTAAAGGGTGATGCTAAAGCTTGGTACAATAGTCTTGCTCCTGGTTGTGTGCATAGTCCCCAGGATATGACTTATTACTTCTCTGAAAAATATTTTCCTGCTCATATGAAACAAGTTGCCTTAGATGAAATATTTAACTTTGTGCAAACTAAAGAAGAGAGTCTCCCACAATCTTGGGGGAGGCTTTGGTAGTTATTTAATGCTTTGCCTGATCACCCTCTTAAGAAAAATGAAATACTTGATATCTTCTATAATGGACTAACCAGTGTTTGTAGGGACTTCCTAGATAGTTGTGCTGGTTGTGTTTTCAGGGAACGAACTATTGCTCAAGCTGAAGAATTATTGAATAACATATTCACAAATTATGTTGATTGGACTATTCCTGAAACACCTCCTAAACCCACTCCGAAGAAGAGGGTATATTATATCTTAGTCCTGAAGATATGCAAGACGCAAAGAAATCTACGAAGGAAAAAGGTATTAAAGCCGAGGATGTTAAAAATTTACCTCCTATTGAAGAAATACATGGGCTTAATACACCACCAATGCCTAAGGTGGTAGAGGTAAATTCTCTTATGAAGTTCAATGATAATGATAATCCTCACAATATGCATCCTAGTCAATGCCTTTATGAGTTTGAAAACTACATTAGGAAACAAGATCACTTCAATGCAAATGTTACGAAACAATTGAAATATAATTCTGATATGATTGCTCGCTTGAGTGACTTGTTATTTAGAATATCAAATGATGTTAGAGGTGTTGGAAAACATGCTTCTATGGTTCAAACTCAATTAGAACAAGTTGTTAAATCTCAAACAGAATTGCTTGATGAAATGAATCATAATATGCATGACTTTGTTGTTAGAGTTACAACTAGAGGAGGTAAAATGACTCAGGAACCACTTTATCCCGAGGGACACCCAAAAAGAATTGAACAAGATTCACAAAGAGCTAACACTAGTGCACCTAGTACTTCTAGAAAGAAAAAGAAAAATGATAGGACTTTGCACACTTCTAGTGAACCTGAAATAGAAAAACCTCCTAATAATGATAATGAAGCTTCTATCTCTGATGCTGAAACTCAATCTGGTAATGAACACTCACCTAATGATAATGATGAGGTTCATGAAGACTCTCAACCAACCAATGATAAAGAACCAGATAATGATGTTGAGATAGAACCACCTGTGTTGATCTTGATAACCCACAAGCTAAAAATAAAAGGTATGATAAAAGAGACTTTGTTGCTAGAAAACACGGTAAAGAAAGAGAACTGTGGGTTCAAAAACCTATGCATTTTCCACCCAAGTCAACTAAAAAGAATGATGATGAAGATTTTGAACGCCTTGCTGAAATGTTGAGGCTAGTCTTTTTGAGTACTCGCTTGACTGATATCTTGAAAATGCCTCCTTATGCAAAGTATATGAAAGACATTATCACTAATAAGAGAAAAATACTATAAGCGGAAATCTCCACTATGCTCGCTAATTATACTTTTAAAGATGGATTACCTAAAAAACTTGGAGATCCGGGTATACCAACTATACCTTGCTCCATCAAAAAGAATTATGTGAAAACTGCTTTGTGTGATTTAGGAGCTGGTGTTAGTGTCATGCCTTCTTGTTTATATAAATGACTTGACTTTAATAAAATCACACCTACTGAAATTCCTTTGCAAATGGCTGACAAATCAACTGCCATACCTATTGGTATATGTGAGGATGTGCCCGTCGTTGTTGCTAATGTTATTATTTTGACTGACTGTTATACTTGAGATGCCCGAGGACGAAAACATGTCGATTATCCTTGGTAGACCCTTCTTGAATGCTGCAGGGGCTATTATTGATTGCAATAAAAGCAAGGTCACTTTTCATATCAATGGTAATGAGCATACGGTGCACTTTCCGAAGAAACAATTCCAAGTGAATGGTATTAATGTTATTGAAAAATCTCCAACAATCACTATTGGAAGTTTTCAAATATCTCTACCTACTGTCAAAAAGAAATATGAAATGCTTATTGTTGGGGAAATGCAAATCCCCATTGAGGTAACTTAGTGATTTACGAAAGTTCTTCGGTTTCATCATAATCGAAAGTGGTTGTTAATAAGACTTGATCAACCTTATCAATGAATCATTTTTGAACGATATGAAGTTGATGAATTTAGTTAAATAAAATAAAATAAAATGCCATGTTTTGTGTGTTTTCTAAATTTCCCGTGCAATAAAAAATGACCCAAAAATAAAAGTTCTCATAATGCCCTGAAAATTTTATAGGATTTTTTCCTGAATATTTAAGAATTTTTGGTGCAAAAATAACCAGAGGGGGTGCACCAGGTGGGCACAACCCACCTGGGCGCGCCAGCACCCCCTGGCGCGCCCTGGGGGTTGTGGTCCCCACGTGGCCCCCCTCACTTATCTCTTTAGCCCATATTGTCACCTACCTCCAGAAAAAAATCACTCTTGCTCTCTCTCCCGTGTTCTTGCTCATTTTGCTGTCATTTTCGATCTCTTTGCTCGAAGCTCCATTTCCGAAACTATTTTGGGAGATTGTTTCTTGGTATGTGACTCCACCATTTGTCCAATTAGTTTTTGTTTTATTGGTTTATACTTTGAATAATTAGCTACTCTTGGTGTTACTGTAGATGTGCTTGCATGTTGAATTCTTAGTGTTCTAAGTAGTTTGAATGCTTGCTATGGCCTCTATGTATCCCTATGAGTAGTTGCTATTAGTTTTGTGAAGTTCTGTTGGAAAAAATTTGTGAACTAAAAATTTAGATTTTTGTTCATAGGAAAAATTGTACGCGGACATGAATATCTTCATGAAATATGGCTCAAGGAAGAACTCCAAGGGTGTTATTGGGGACTCTTCTGACAATGATCTCCACCCTCGGAGGTTGGCGGAAGTACGGACGTGCGAATGGCCGCACACCCTATTCCTGCAAGAGGCTGGAATTCTTGAGGAGTTCATGCAATACATTGCTAATGCCGGCCTCACCGACTTCATCGCAGATGAGTGTGACCAGCACCAAATCCTCACAAACATCTTTGTTCAGAGCTTTACTTTCTTTCCTAGAAATAATCCCCCTGAAGTGAGCTTTAATTTATATGCTGAAAACCATCAGATACCACTTGCTGAGTTTTGTGACATATGCATGATCCCGTCTAATGGGAACTTGGCTGAGCCTAGACCAGCTGGGTTTGAGGATTTTTATCGCACTCTGAAAGTGGGTGATGAGAGAGGAGTGTCAGCCACTACGGCTGCTAGCATACACTTTCCTGCCATACATTATTTTGCTTTATTTGTTGCTAAATGCTTGCTTGCTAGAAAGGAAGTAGGCGCGCTTAGTGCACCAGACTTTGATGTTTTACATCGAGCACTAGTGGGCACAACACCTATAGCTTGGGAGCTATTGTGGCTTGTCGCCTTCATGTTAGTAAATCATAGGGTGAAATACATGGTGGGATTTATGCTACTCATTTGACGGCTCACTTTGAGGTTGAGATACGCCCTCATGATTTCCCTTTGACCAAAGTTTACTTAGACCGTGGGGCCATGGATCACCACCATTTTACTGATATCGAGTCCCCTCACATCCCTATTCCGTATAACCTGGTTTTTAGTGTGAGAACTCACGATGTTATTCCATTGCCTGCTCCTGCTTTGTTTGATTCTGTTGCCAGGGTTTGATATAGGATTATGCCTGCAGACATCCTCGCCTACTGGAACGCTCACGCTCCTGCAGAGGCTGCACATGCACCTCCACAGTGGGATCAGTGGATGCCCGCTCCTCAAGATCCATACTACCCTCCAGGCTACTGATTCACTATCAAGTTAGGCCGAAAGCCTAAGCTTGGGGGAGTACGTGTCTCTCACCGACATTACATTCATGTCCACTTATTCCATTTGTGGGTGTTCACACTTTTTCAATGTATTATCCATGCTTAGATTTATTTTTCTTACTTTCTTCTTGTGTGTTTGAAAAACTAAAAAAACAAAAAAAAATAGTTGTAGTAATCTACTTTCTATACATGCTTAGTAGTAGTACTAAAAAGAAAATCCAAAAAGATTTCCTTGTTCTTCTTTTGCTTGTTGGAAGCTTTCCCGTGTAAATAGTTTTTCGCGTTTTTGCTTTTCCCTTATTTTCTTGCTAAATAAAAGCAAAAACTCCAAACATATTTCAGTGTGTTTCTCTGAATTTCTTTTCTTTTATTCGAGTTGTACCGAGGAGAAGACCACGATGAAAATGTTGAGTGGCTCTCATATGAAGAATTGTTAAACTAATAAAGAGCCCATTTTACCTTGTCTTCTCCTGTTGAATAAAATGTTTGCAGATTCCAGCTTAGTCCACGACACTCTTGCACTATTATTATTTTCATATCATTCGGTCGTGCAAGTGAAAGGCAATAATGACGATATTCGATGAACTAGCCGTGACAGAGAGAAACTGGTATGAACTCGACTTGTTCTGTTTGTGTAAATATGTTTAACCTAGCGTCCATGATTCAGCCCATTATGATTAAACATGTTTGAAATGGCAATTAGAGATTATAGTTTCTCATGCCATGCATAAGTAGCTGGGAGTTGATAATGATTTATCTTGGATATCAACATAGCGTTAAGATGATTGTGACGTAGTATGATGATATGGTATCCTCCTCCGAATGTTCGAGTGGCTTGACTTGGTACATGTTCATGCATGTAGTTGAATCAAAACCAACATAGCCTCTATAATATTTATGTTCATGCTGTTCATATCCTACTCATGCTAGTGTCCAATTTTACTTATGCATAATGCATGGTTATGATCGTTGTTGCTCTCTAGCTGGCCACTTCTCAATCTTAATTGCTAGCCTTCGCCTGTACTAAGTGGGAACTCTGCTTGTACATCAAAAACCTTGAACCCAAAGTTATTCCTAGGTTATAACTGTCACATGATGAATATCATCCAACAAGTCACCGATACAATGCCTACGAATTTATCCTTATTGTTTCTGCTAAGTTACTACTGCTATCATCACTGTTACTGTTACCGTTGCTTCTGTCACTACTATCAAAACTATCAAACTACTTTGCTACTGATCACTTTGCAGATAATTAATCTCCAGGTGTGGTTGAATTGACAACTCAGCTGCTAATACCTTCAAATATTCTTTGGCTCCCCTTGTGTCGAATCTATAAATTTGGGTTGAATACTCTACCCTCGAAAACTATTGTGATCCCCTAAACTTGTGGGTTATCACCCACCAGGGCGCGCCTGGGCCTCCAAGGCACATCTGGGCGTCCAAGCGCACCCTGGTGGGTTGTGCTCCCCTCGGAGCACCCCCCCCCGGCGCTTCTCCTGCCGATTGGATGTCTTTTGGTCCAAAAGAATCCACAAAATATTTTGCTGCATTTGGACTCTGTTTGATATTGATTACCTACGATGTAAAAAACATGCAAAAGCAGCAACTGGCACTTGGCACTAGTCAATAGGTTAGTACCAAAAATGATATAAAATGATTATAAAATATCCAAGAATGATAATATAACAACATGAAACAATAAAAAATTTAAGATACGTTGGAGACGTATCATGGGATTATCAATGTTAAAATCACTAATCAAAGTTCTTTTCATGAATTGAGTTCACTTACTAGAAAATACATGAAAGAAAAGAGGGACTTGTTAAGAAAAGTTTTGGAAGATTTGACTAGGAAATAATTGCATGACAATACCTACATCTATGTTTTATGCCTAGCTAGAGACGTTAAACAATAGCGCTTGTTGGGAGGCAACCCAATTTTATTTTTGTGTTTTTTGTTTTTGCTACTATTATTGAATAAATACACATTATTACCTCTATAGTAATTGTGTTTTGGTGTTTTAATTAGAGTTTGAGCCAAGTAATACCTTTGGGATGGTCTATGGTGATAGTTGATTTGATCTTGTTGAAAAACAGAAATTTTTGCGTCCAGTAGCAGAATTTTTTAAAGCACATAAGCGTGATAAAATTCTGAATGTTTTACACAATATTTATATACAAATTTCCTAGGTTGTCCAAATTTTTCAGAATTTTTGGAGTTACAGAAGTATACACAATTTCCAGATTACTACAGACTGTTATGTTTTCTACAAATTTTGTTTTCTTTGTGTTGTTTGCTTATTTTGATGAATCTATGGTAGCATCGCAGGGTACGAATTATGGAGAAGTTGGAATATAGTAGATATTACACCAATATATATTAAGAATTAGTTAACAACAGTACCTAAAGTGGTGATTTGTTTTATTATACTAACAGATCTCACGAGTTTTCTGTTGAGTTTTGTGTTGTGAAGTTTTCAAGTTTTGGGTAAAGATTTGATGGACTACGGAATAAGGAGTGGCAAGAGCCTAAGCTTGGGGATGACCAAGGCACCCCAAGGTAATATTCAAGGACAACCAAGCATCTAAGCTTGGGGATGCTCCGGATGGCATCCCCTCTTTCATCTTCAGTCCATCGGTAAATTTACTTAAGACTATATTTTTATTCATCACATGATATGTGTTTTGCTAGAGCGTCTTGCATGATATGAGCTATTGCATTTTAGTTTGCGACAATCATCCTTCCTGTACACACCTTTTGAGAGGAACATGTATTAATCGTGAATTTATTAGAATACTCTATGTGCTTCATTTATATCTTTTGAGCTAGGCAGTCTGCTCGAGTGCTTCACTTATATCTTTTTTGAGCACGATGGTGGCTTTATTTATAGAAATTTATGAACTCTCATGCTTCACTTAAATTATTTTGAGATTCTTAAACAAAATGGTAATTTGCTTAGGTTATGAATTTAGTCCTAATATGATGGGTATCCAAGAGGGATATAATAAAAACTTTCATATAAAGAGCATTGAATAGATGAGAAGTTTGATTCCCTATGATTGTTTTGAGATATAAAGATGGTGATATCAGAGTCATGCTAGTGAGTAATTGTGTATTGGTAGAAATAATTGTGTTAAAGTTTGTGATTCCCGTAGCATGCACGGATGGTGAACCGTTATGTGATGAAGTCGGAGCATGATTTGTTTTTTGATTGTCTTCCTTATGAGTGGCGGTCAGGGACGAGCGATGGTCTTTTCCTACCAATCTACCCCCTATGAGCATGCGTGTAGTACTTTTTTGATGGCTAATAAATTTTTGCAATAAGTATGTTAGTTCTTTATGACTAATGTTGAGTCCATGGATTATACACACTCTCACCCTTCCACCATTGCTAGCCTCTCTAGTACCATGCAACTTTCGCCGGTGCATTAAACCCACCATATACCCTTCCTCAAAACAGCCACCATACCTACCTATTGTGGCATTTCCATAGCCATTCCGAGATATATTGCCATGCAACTTCCACCGTTCCGTTTATTATGACACGCACCATCATTGTCATATTGATTTGCATGATCGTAAGATAGCTAGCATGATGTTTTCATGGCTTGTCCGTTTGTTTTATGTCATTTGCTATGCTAGATCATTGCACATCCCGGTACACTGCCGGAGGCATTCATATCGTCATATCTTGTTCTAGTATCAAGTTGTAATTCTTGAGTTGTAAGTAAATAAAAGTGTGATGATCTTCATTATTAGAGCATTGTCCCATGTGAGCAAAGGATGATGGAATATATGATTCCTTCACAAGTTGGGATGAGTCTCAGGACTTTATAAAAAATAAAAGAGGCCAAAGAATCCCAAATAAAAAATAAAAGAGGCCAAAGAAGCCCAAACAAAAAAATGAGAGAAAAGAGAGAAGGGACAATGTTACTATCCTTTTTCCACACTTGTGCTTCAAAGTAGCACCGTGATCTTTATAATATAGAGTCTCCTATTTTGTCACTTTCATATACTAGTGGGAATTTTTTTCATTATATAACTTGGCTTCTATATTCCAATGATGGGCTTCCTCAAATTGCCCTAGGTCTTCATGATGAAGCAAGTTGGATGCACACCCACCTAGTTTCTTTTTGAGATTTAATACACTTATAGCTCTAGTGCATCCGTTGCATGGAAATCCCTACTCACTTGCATCGATATCAATTGATGGGCGTCTCGATAGCCCATTAATTTGACTAACTGATGTGAGACTTTCTCCTTCTTTTTGTCTTCTCCACAACCACCATATTCTATTCCACCCTTAGTGCTGAAGGAAATATGCCCTAGAGGCAATAATAAAGTTATTATTTATTTCCTTATAATTATGATAAATGTTTATTATTCATGCTAGAATTGTATTAACCGGAAACATAATACATGTGTGAATACATAGACAAACAAAGTGTCACTAGTATGCCTCTACTTGACTAGCTCGTTAATCAAAGATGGTTATGTTTCCTAACCATGAACAATGAGTTGTTATTTGATTAACGAGGTCACATCATTAGCAGAATGATCTGATTGACATGACCCATTCCATTAGCTTAGCACCCGATCGTTTAGTATGTTGCTATTGCTTTCTTCATGACTTATACATGTTCCTATGACTATGAGATTACGCAACTCCCGTTTACCGGAGGAACACTTTGGGTACTACCAAACGTCACAACGTAAATGGGTGATTATAAAGGAGTACTACAGGTGTCTCCAATGGTCGATGTTGGGTTGGCGTATTTCGAGATTAGGATTTGTCACTCTGATTGTCAGAGAGGTATCTCTGGGCCCTCTCGGTAATACACATCACATAAGCCTTGCAAGCATTACAACTAATATGTTAGTTGTGAGATGATGTATTACGGAACGAGTAAAGAGACTTGCCAGTAACGAGATTGAACTAGGTATTGGATACCGACGATCGAATCTCGGGCAAGTAACATACCGATGACAAAGGGAACAACGTATGTTGTTATGCGGTCTGACCGATAAAGATCTTCGTAGAATATGTAGGAGCCAATATGGGAATCCAGGTCCCGCTATTGGTTATTGACCGGAGACGTGTCTCGGTCATGTCTACATTGTTCTCGAACCCGTAGGGTCCGCACGCTTAAGGTTACGATGACAGTTATATTATGAGTTTATGCATTTTGATGTACCGAAGGTTGTTCGGAGTCCCGGATGTGATCACGGACATGACGAGGAGTCTCGAAATGGTCGAGACGTAAAGATTGATATATTGGAAGCCTATATTTGGATATCGGAAGTGTTCCGGGTGAAATCGGGATTTTACCGGAATACCGGGAGGGTTACCGGAACCCCCCGGGAACCATATGGGCCATCATGGGCCTTAGTGGAAAGGAGAAAGGGGCAGCCCAAGGGGGCTGCGCGTCTCCCCCCTTCCCCTAGTCCTATTAGTACTAGGAGAGGTGGCCGGCCACCCCTCTCCCTCTTTCCCCCTTGGGAATCCTAGTTGGAATAGGATTGGGGGGGGGGGGGAGTCCTACTCCCGGTAGGAGTAGGACTCCTCCTGCGCCTCTCCCTCTTGGCCGGCGCCCCCTCCCCCCTTGGCTCCTTTATATACGGAGGCAGGGGCACCTCTAAACACACAAGTTGACACAAGTTGATCCACGTGATCGATTCCTTAGCCGTGTGCGGTGCCCCCTGCCACCATATTCCTCGATAATACTGTAGCGGAGTTTAGGCGAAGCCCTGCTGCTGTAGTTCATCAAGATCGTCACCACGCCGTCGTGCTGACGAAACTCTTCCCCGACACTTTGCTGGATCGGAGTCCGGGGATCGTCATCGAGCTGAACGTGTGCTCGAACTCGGAGGTGCCGTAGTTTCGGTGCTTGATCGGTTGGATCGAGAAGACGTACGACTACTTCCTCTACGTCGTGTCATCGCTTCCGCAGTCGGTCTGTGTTGGGTACGTAGACAATACTCTCCCCTCGTTGCTATGCATCACATGATCTTGCGTGTGCGTAGGAATTTTTTTGAAATTACTACGAAACCCAACAGTGGCATCCGAGCCTAGGTTACTTATGTTGATGTTATATGCACGGGTAGAACACAAGTGAGTTGTGGACGATACAAGTCATACTGCCTACCAGCATGTCATATTTTGGTTCGGCGGTATTGTTGGACGAGACGACTCGGACCAAGCTTACGCGTACGCTTACGCGAGACCGGTTCCCTCGACGTGCTTTGCACAGAGATGGCTTGCGGGCGACTGTCTCTCCAAGTTTAGTTGAACCAAGTATGGCTACGCCCGGTCCTTGCGAAGGTTAAAACGGAATCTATTTGACAAACTATCATTGTGGTTTTGATGCGTAGGTGAGATTGGTTCTTACTTAAGCCCGTAGCAGCCACGTAAAACATGCAACAACAAAGTAGAGGACGTCTAACTTGTTTTTGCAGGGCATGTTGTGATGTGATATGGTCAAGGCATGATGCTGAATTTTATTGTATGAGATGATCATGGTTTGTAACCGAGTTATCGGCAACTGGCAGGAGCCATATGGTTGTCGCTTTATTGTATGCAATGCAATCGCGATGTAATGCTTTACTTTATTACTAAACGGTAGTGATAGTCGTGGAAGCATAAGATTGGCGAGACGACAACGATGCTACGATGGAGATCAAGGTGTCGCGCCGGTGACGATGGTGATCATGAAGGTGCTTCGGAGATGGAGATCACAAGCACAAGATGATGATGACCATATCATATCACTTATATTGATTGCATGTGATGTTTATCTTTTATGCATCTTATCTTGCTTTGATTGACGGTAGCATTATAAGATGATCTCTCACTAAATTATCAAGAAGTGTTCTCCCTGAGTATGCACCGTTGCCAAAGTTCGTCGTGCCCAGACACCACGTGATGATCGGGTGTGATAAGCTCTACGTCCATCTACAACGGGTGCAAGCCAGTTTTTGCACACGCAGAATACTCAGGTTAAACTTGACGAGCCTAGCATATACAGATATGGCCTCGGGACACGGAGACCGAAAGGTCGAGCGTGAATCATATAGTAGATATGATCAACATAGTGATGTTCACCATTGAAACTACTCCATCTCACGTGATGATCGGACATGGTTTAGTTGATATGGATCACGTGATCACTTAGATGACTAGAGAGATGTCTGTCTAAGTGGGAGTTCTTAAGTAATATGATTAATTGAACTTAAATTTATCATGAACTTAGTCCTGGTAGTATTTTGCAAATTATGTTGTAGATCAATAGCTTGCGTTGTTGCTTTCATATGTTTATTTTGATATGTTCCTAGAGAATATTGTGTTGAAAAATGTTAGTAGCAATGATGCGGATTCGATCCGTGATCTGAGGTTTATCCTCATTGCTGCACAGAAGAATTATGTCCTTAATGCACCACTAGGTGACAGACCTATTGCAGGAGCAGATGCAGAAGTTATGAACGTCTGGCTAGCTCAATATGATGACTACTTGATAGTTTAGTGCACCATGCTTAACGGCTTAGAATCGGGACTTCAAAGACGTTTTGAACGTCATGGACCATATGAGATGTTCCAGGAATTGAAGTTAATATTTCAAGAAAATACCCGAGTTGAGAGATATGAAGTCTCCAACAAGTTCTATAGCTAAAAGATGGAGGAGAATCGCTCAACTAGTGAGCATGTGCTCAGATTGTCTGGGTACTTCAATCGCTTGAATCAAGTGGGAGTTAATCTTCCAGATAAGATAGTGATTGACAGAATTCTCTAGTCACCATCACCAAGTTAGTAGAACTTCGTGATGAACTATAGTATGCAAGGGATGATGAAAATGATTCCCGAGCTCTTCGTGATGTTAAAATCAACGAAGATAGAAATCAAGAAAGAGCATCAAGTGTTGATGGTTGACAAGATCACTAGTTTCAAGAAAAGGGCAAAGGGAAAGAAAGGGGAACTTCAAGTAGATTGACAAGCAAGTTGTCACTCCCACGAAGAAGCCCAAAGCTGAACCAAAGCCTGAAACTGAGTGCTTACACTGCAAAGGAAATGGTCACTGGAAGCGGAACTACCCTAAATATTTGGTGGATAAGAAGGATGGCAAAGTGAAAAAGGGTATATTTGATGTACAGGTGTTTGATGTGTGCTTTACTAGTGTTTATAGCAACCCCTCGGTATTTGGTACTGGTTCAGTTGCTAAGAGTAGTAACTCGAAACGGGAGTTGCAGAATAAACAGAAACTAGTTAAGGGTGAAGTGATGATGTGTGTTGAAAGTAGTTTCAAGATTGAAATGATCATCATCGCACACTCCCTATTCTTTCGGGATTAGTGTTGAACCTAAATAAATGTTATTTGGTGTTTGCGTTGAGCATGAATATGATTTGATCGTGTTTATTGCAATACGGTTATTCATTTAAGTAAGAGAATAAACTGTTGTTCTGTTTACATGAATAAAACCTTATATGGTTACACACCCAATGAAAATGGTTCATTGGATCTCGATCGTAGTGATACACATATTCATAATATTGATGCCAAAAGATGCAAAGTTAATAATGATAGTGCAACTTATTTGTGGCACTGCCGTTTGGGTCATATCGGTGTAAAGCGCATGAAGAAACTCCATAAAGATGGATTTTCGGAATCACTTGGTTATGAATCATTTGATGCTTGCGAACCGTGCCTTTTGGGCAAGATGACTAAAACTCCGTTCTTCGGAACAATGGAACGAGTTACTGACTTGTTGGAAATAATACATACTGATGTATGCAGACCAATGAGTATGAAGGCTCGTGTCAAGTATCATTATTTTCTGACCTTCACAAGATGATTTGAGCAGATATGGGTATATCTACTTGATGAAATATAAGTCTGAAATAGTTGAAAGGTTCAAAGAATTTCAGAGTGAAGTTGAAAATCATCGTAACAAGAAAATAAAGTTTCTGCGATCTGATCGTAGAGATGAATATTTGAGTTACGAGTTTGGTCTTCAATTAAAACAATGTGGAATAGTTTCACAGCTCACGCCACCTGGAACACCACAACGTTATGGTGTGTCCGAACGTCGTAACCGCACTTTATTGGATATGGTGCAATCTATGATGTCTCTTACTGATTTACCAATATTGTTTTGGGGTTATGCATTAGAGACAGCTGCATTCACATTAAAAGGGCACCATCTAAATCCGTTGACATGACACCGTATGAACTATGGTTTAGCAGTAAACCTAAGCTGTCATTTCTTAAAGTTTGGAGTTGTGATGCTTATAAGAAAAAAAAAGGTTTTTCAACTTGATAAGCTCGAACCCAAATCAGAGAAGTGCGTCTTCATAGAATACCCAAAGGAAATTGTTGGGTACACCTTCTATCACAGATCCGAAGGCAAATTTGTTGCTGATAATAGATCCTTTCTAGAGAAGGAGTTTCTCTCGAAAGAAGTGAGTGGGAGGAAAGTAGAACTTGATAAGGTAACTGTACCTACTCCCTTATTGGAAAGTAGTTCATCACAGAAATCAGTTCCTGTGACAAATACACCAATTAGTGAGGAAGCTAATGATATTGATCATGAAACTTCGGATCAAGTTACTACAGAACCTCGTAGGTCTTCCAGAGTAAGATCCGCACCAAAGTGGTGTAGTAATCATGTTCTGGAAGTCATGTTACTAGACCATGATGAACCTACGAACTATGAGGAAGCGATGATGAGCCCAGATTCCGCGAAATGGCTCGAGGCCATAAAATCTGAGATATGATCCATGTATGAGAACAAAGTATGGACTTTGATTGACTTGCTCGATGATCAGCAAGCTATCTTAAATGAATGGATCTTCAAGAGGAAGACGGACACTGATAGTAGTGTTACTATCTACAAAGCTAGACTTGTCGAAAAAGGTTTTTGACAAAGTTCAAGATGTTGAATACAATGAGATTTTCTCACTCGTATTGATGCTTAAGTCCGTCCAAATCATGTTAGCAATTGCCGCATTTTATGATTATGAAATTTGGCAGATGGATGTCAAAACTGCATTCCTGAATGGATTTCTGGAAGAAGAGTTGTATATGATGCAACCAGAAGGTTTTGTCAATCCTAAAGGTGCTAACAAAATGTGCAAGTTCCAGTGATCCATCTATGGACTGGTACAAGCATCTTGGAGTTGTAATATACGCTTTGATAAGTTGATCAAAGCATATAGTTTTATATGGACTTACGATGAAGCCTGTATTTACAATAAAGTGAGTGGGAGCACTACAGCCTTTCTGATTAGTATATGTGAGTGACATATTGTTGATCAGAAATGATGTAGAATTTTTCTGCAAAGCATAAAGGAGTGTTTTAAAGGAGTTCTTTAAAAGGAAAAGACCTCAGTAAAAGCTACTTACATATTGAGCATCAAGATCTATTGAGATAGATCAAGACGCTTGATAAGATTTTCAATGAGTACATACCTTGGCAAGATTTTGAAATAGTTCAAAATGGAACAGTCAAAGAAAGAGTTCTTGCCTGTGTTGCAAAGGTATGAAATTGAGTAAGACTCAAATCCCGACCACAGCAGAAAATAGAAAGAGAATGAAAAGTCATTCCCCGTGCCTTAGTCATAGGTTCTATAAAGTATGCTATGCTATGTACCAGACCTATTGTATACCTTGCTCTGAATTTGGCAAGAGAGTACAATAGTGATCTAGGAGTAGATCACTGGACATTGGTCAAGAATATCCTTAGTAAGGACTAAGGAGATGTTTCTCGATTATGGAGGTGATAAAAGAGTTTGTTGTAAAAGTTACATCAGTGCAAACTTTTACACTGATCCAGATGACACTAAGTCTCAACCTGGATACATATTGAAAGTGGGAGCAATTAGCTAGAGTAGCTTCGTGCAGAGCATTGTTGACATAAATATTTGCAAAATACTTACGGATCTGAATGTGACAGACCCGTTGACTAAGATTCTCTCACAAGCAAAACATGATCGCACCTTAGTACTCCTTGGGTGTTAATCACATAGCGATGTGAACTAGATGACTGAATCTAGTAAAACCCTTTGGGTGTTGATCACATATCGATGTGAACTATGGGTGTTAATCACATGGTGATGTGAACTATTGCTGTTAAATCACATGGCGATGTGAACTAGATTATTGACTCTAGTGCAAGTGGGAGACTGAAGGAAATATGCCCTAGAGGCAATAATAAAGTTATTATTTATTTCCTTATAATTATGATAAATGTTTATTATTCATGCTAGAATTGTATTAACCGGAAACATAATACATGTGTGAATACATAGACAAACAAAGTGTCACTAGTATGCCTCTACTTCACTAGCTCGTTAATCAAAGATGGTTATGTTTCCTAACCATGAACAATGAGTTGTTATTTGATTAACGAGGTCACATCATTAGCAGAATGATCTGATTGACATGACCCATTCCATTAGCTTAGCACCCGATCGTTTAGTATGTTGCTATTGCTTTCTTCATGACTTATACATGTTCCTATGACTATGAGATTATGCAACTCCCGTTTACCGGAGGAACACTTTGGGTACTACCAAACGTCACAACGTAAATGGGTGATTATAAAGGAGTACTACAGGTGTCTCCAATGGTCGATGTTGGGTTGGCGTATTTCGAGATTAGGATTTGTCACTCTGATTGTCAGAGAGGTATCTCTGGGCCCTCTCGGTAATACACATCACATAAGCCTTGCAAGCATTACAACTAATATGTTAGTTGTGAGATGATGTATTACGGAACGAGTAAAGAGACTTTCCAGTAACGAGATTGAACTAGGTATTGGATACCGACGATCGAATCTCGGGCAAGTAACATACCGATGACAAAGGGAACAACGTATGTTGTTATGCGGTCTGACCGATAAAGATCTTCGTAGAATATGTAGGAGCCAATATGGGCATCCAGGTCCCGCTATTGGTTATTGACCGGAGACGTGTCTCGGTCATGTCTACATTGTTCTCGAACCCGTAGGGTCCGCACGCTTAAGGTTACGATGACAGTTATATTATGAGTTTATGCATTTTGATGTACCGAAGGTTGTTCGGAGTCCCGGATGTGATCACGGACATGACGAGGAGTCTCGAAATGGTCGAGACGTAAAGATTGATATATTGGAAGCCTATATTTGGATATCGGAAGTGTTCCGGGTGAAATCGGGATTTTACCGGAATACCGGGAGGGTTACCGGAACCCCCCAGGAACCATATGGGCCATCATGGGCCTTAGTGGAAAGGAGAAAGGGGCAGCCCAAGGGGGCTGCGCGCCTCCCCCCTTCCCCTAGTCCTATTAGGACTAGGAGAGGTGGCCGGCCACCCCTCTCCCTCTTTCCCCCTTGGGAATCCTAGTTGGAATAGGATTGGGGGGGGGAGTCCTACTCCCGGTAGGAGTAGGACTCCTCCTGCGCCTCTCCCTCTTGGCCGGCGCCCCCTCCCCCCTTGGCTCCTTTATATACGGAGGCAGGGGCACCTCTAAACACACAAGTTGACACAAGTTGATCCACGTGATCGATTCCTTAGCCGTGTGCGGTGCCCCCTGCCACCATATTCCTCGATAATACTGTAGCGGAGTTTAGGCGAAGCCCTGCTGCTGTAGTTCATCAAGATTGTCACCACGCCGTCGTGCTGACGAAACTCTTCCCCGACACTTTGCTGGATCGGAGTCCGGGGATCGTCATCGAGCTGAACGTGTGCTCGAACTCGGAGGTGCCGTAGTTTCGGTGCTTGATCGGTTGGATCGAGAAGACGTACGACTACTTCCTCTACGTCGTGTCATCGCTTCCGCAGTCGGTCTGTGTTGGGTACGTAGACAATACTCTCCCCTCGTTGCTATGCATCACATGATCTTGCGTGTGCGTAGGAAATTTTTTGAAATTACTACGAAACCCAACAAGTGCTATATCCATGGCTCACGCTCATGTATTGCATGGAAGTTGAAAAATTTTGGGAACACCAAAAGTATGAAACAATTGCTTGGCTTGTCACCAGGGTTCTGCATGATGAAATAATTTGTGTGATGAAGATGGAACATAGCCATACTATATGATTTTGTAGGGATAACTTTCTTTGGCCATGTTATTTTGAGAAGACATGGTTGCTTTATTAGTATGCTTGAAGTATTAATATATTGTTTTTATGTCAATATTAAACTTTTGCTTTGAGTATGGATCTGAACATTCGTGCCACAATAAGGAAGATTACATTGATAAATATGTTACGTAGCATTCCACATCAAAAATTCTGTTTTTATCATTTACCTACTCGAGGACGAGCACGAATTAAGCTTGGGGATGCTTGATACTTCTCCAATGTATCTATAATTTTTTATTGTTCCATGCTACCATATTATTTGTTTTGGATGTTTTATATGTATTAATATGATATTTTATATTATTTTTGGGACTAACCTATTAACCTAGAGCCCGGTGCCAGTTTCAGTTTTTTTCCTTGTTTTTGAGTTCTACAGAAAAGGAATATCAAACGGAGTTAAATGGAATAAAACTTTCGCGATGATTTTTCTTGGACTAGAAGACATTTAGAGGACTTGGAGACGGGGGCAGAAGATTCTCGAGGAGGCCACAAGCATGCCAGGCGCGCCCCGGGGGGGGGGGGGCGCCCTAAGGGCTTGTGGGCCCCTCGGAGTTCTTCAAACCCTAATATTTACATTATAAATTCCCAAATATTCCCAAACCATCAGAGGCACCCACCAAAATATTTTTCGGCCGGCGCAAGCCTCTGTTCCCGTGAGATTCCATCTTGGGGCCTTTTCCGGCATCCTGTCGGAGGGGGATTCAATCACGGAGGGCCTCTACATCAACCTTGTTGCCCTTCTGATGAAGCGTGAGTAGTTTACCATAGAGCTACGTGTCCATAGCTAGTAGCTAGATGGCTACTTCTCTCTCTTTGATCTTCAATACTATGTTCTCCTCGATGTTCTTGCAGATTTATTCGATGCAATATTCTTTTGCGGTGTGTTTGTCCAGATACAATGAATTGTGGATTTATGATCAGTTTATCTATGAATATTATTTGAGTCTTCGGTGAACTCTTTTTACGCATGATTAAGATATCTTTGTATTTCTCTTCGAACTATCGGTTTTGTTTGGCCAACTAGATTGGTTTTTCTTGAAATGGGAGAGGTGCTTAGTTTTGGGTTCAATCTTGCAGTGTCCTCACCCAGTTACAAAAGGGGTAGCGAGGCACGTATTGTATTGTTGCCATCAAGGATAAAAAGATGGTGTTTATGTCATATTGCTTGAGTTTATCCCTCTACATCATGTCATCTTACTTAAGGCGTTACTCCGTTCTTATGAACTTAATACTCTAGATGCATGCTGGATAGCGGTCGATGTGTGGAGTAATAGTAGTACATGCAGAATCGTTTCGGTCTACTTAACAAGGACGTGATGCCTATATTCACGATCATTGCCTTAGATATCGTCATAACTTTGCGCTTTTCTATCAATTGCTCGACAGTAATTTGTTTACCCACCATATGCTATCTTCAAGAGAGAAGCCTCTAGTGAAACATATGCCCCCGAGTCTATTTTCCATCATATATTTTTAGATCTATAAACCAAAAAACCTAAAAATACCTTGTTGCACTTTATTTATATTTACTTTAGTCTGCCTTTTTATCTATCTTTTATACCTATCTCTATTAGATCTCACTCTTGTTCGAGACCGTGAAGGGATTGACAACCCTTTTTCGCGTTGGGTGCAAGTGTTTGTTAGTTTGTGCGGGTGCATAGATTGGATACTTGCTTGTGCCTCCTACTGGATTGATACCTTGGTTCTTAACTGAGGGAAATACTTATCTCTACTTTGTTGCATCATCCTTTCCTCTTCAAGGGAAAAATCAATGCAAGCTCAAGAAGTAGCATGCTTCGAGGACATAAGTTTTCTATGCACCAGTGAGGATAATCCTCAAATTACGGACAGAGTCCGCATAGTTGCTTACATCATCTTCCAAGTTAGATTTCTCTAGGAATGCATTAAAATTTAGGGGAGCTACAACGCGAGCCATTGATCTACAACATAATTTTGTGAAGACAATTTAGACTATTGATGTCTAGTACGCAATTTTATTCTTATAAACTCGTGTTGGGCCTCCAAGCACAAAGTTTTGTAGGACAGTAGCAAATTTCCCTCAAGTGGATGACCTAAGGTTTATCAATCTGTGGGAGGTGTAGGATGAAGATGGTCTCTCTCAAACAACCATGCAACCAAATAATAAAAAGTCTCTTGTGTCCCTAACACACCAAATACAATGGTAAATTGTATATGTGCACTAGTTCGGTGAAGAGATGGTGATACAAGTGTATTAATGATAGTAGATCTTGATTTTTGTAATAGGAACAAAAAAACCAAGGTAGCAAGTAACAAAAGTGAGCACAAACGGTATTGCAATGCTTGAAAACGAGGCCTAGGGTCTGTACTTTCGCTAGTCAATCTCTCAACAATGCTAATATAATTGGATCATATAACCATCCCTCAATGTGCAAAACCACCTCAAAGTTATTCTTTCCGATCAATCTATCCTAGAGTTCATACTAAAATAACACCAAGCTATTCTTTCCGGTCGATCCAACCAAGAGTTCGTACTAAAATAACACCATATGATACACATCAACCAACTATAATGTCACCTTGATAGTCCAATGTCACCGCGAGTATCCGTGAGTTGATTATACGACATGCATCAAACAATTCCAGATTCATAATACTCAATACAACACAAAGAACCTCAAAGAGTGCCCCAAGATTTCTACCGAAGAAACAAAGACGAGAACGTGCATCAACCCCTATGCATAGATTACCCCAAGTCACCTCAGAAATCCACGAGTTGAGTGACAAAACACATATCAAGTGAATCAATATGATACCCCATTGTCAGTATGGGTATTCATAGCAAGACATACATCAAGTGTTCTCAAATCCATAAAAGTATTCAATCCAATAAGAACAAAATCTCAAAGGGAAAACTCATTCACAACAAGATAGAGAGGGGAAAACACCATATGATCCAACTATATTAACAAAGCCCGCGATGCATCAAGATCATGACATCTCAAGAACATGAGAGAGAGAGAGAGAGATTAAACACATAGCTGCTGGTACAAACCCTTAGCCCTGAGGGTGGACTACTCGTTCCTCATCATGGTGGCCATAGGGATGATGAAGATGGCCTCCGGTGATGATTTCCCCCTCCGACGGAGTGCCGGAACAGGGTCTAGATTGGTTTTTCATGGCTACAGAGGCTTCCGGTGGCGGGACTTCTGATCTAGGGTTATTTCTGATGGTTTCTCTGTTTATAGGATTTTTTAGCGTTGGAATCACGCGAAGATGGGCCTTGAGGTGACCACAACCCACCGGGGCAAGCCACGCCCCTCTAGCGCGCCCTGGTGGGTTGTGCCTACCTCGTGGCTCTATTGGGACTCCCACGAAGCTTCTAGTGCCTATTTTGTTCCAAAAAATCGTCAAAAAGTTTTGTTGCATTTGGAGAACTTTTATTTCTGCACAAAAACGACACCACGGTAGTTCTGCTAAAAACATCGCCAATCCGAGTTAGTTCCATCCAAATCATACCAAAACCATATAACATTGTTGTAAACATGGCATGAATACTTCATAATTTATAGATACGCTGCAGATGTATCAACTATCTTCATGATAATTGAGGGAGTCCTGGATTATGGGGTCCTCGGGTGTCCGGGCTGCGTGATGTGGGCCGGACAGATGGCCGTGAAGATACAAGATAGAAGGCCTTCCCTCATGTCCGGATGGGACTCTCCTTGGCGTGGAAGGCAAGCTTAGCATGCAGATATGAATGTTCCTTTCTCTGTAAACCGACTCTGTGTAACCCTAGACCCCTCCGGTGTCTATATAAACCGAAGGGTTTAGTCCGTAGACACAGTCATAATCATACAGGCTAGACAATTAGGGTTTAGCCATTACAATCTCGTGGTAGATCAACTCTTGTAACCCCTATACTCATCAAAGTCAATCAAGAAGGACGTAGGGTATTACCTCCATCAAGAGGGCCTGTACCTGCGTAAACATCGTGTCCCTTGTCTCCTGTTACCATCGATCCTTAGACACACAGTTCGGGACTCCCTACCCGAGATCTGCCGGTTTTGACACCAACATTGGTGCTTTCATTAAGAGTTCCATTGTGCCGTCATCGAAAGGCTCGATGGCTCCATCAGTCATTTACAACAATGCTGCCACGAAGGAGATTTTTCTTCTCGGATAGATCTTTGTATTTGGCGGCTTCGCACTGCGGGCCAACTCGGTTGGCCACCTGGCACAGATCGACAGCTACGCCCCTAGTCACCAGATCAATTTTGGAAACCTGAACTATGTCATTGATATCCAAGGAGACTTGATCTTCCAAGGCTTCGCGGCCTCAACTACCGCTCCGGCCTTAGATCTGGAGCGCCTCATCAGGTCCGAAGACGGGAGTCTAGAGCCCGCCGGACTCTCTACGGCCTTAGAGCTCAACACCGAAAGAATAGCATCTCTGGCAATCATTGCAAGGCCAGACTCTTCTCCGGATACTACTTACGAACCCTGGAGGCCCGCGTCATGCGAGCTCGGCCCAGAAACTGCCGACCATGTCCAAACCCCACTCTTAAACAAGGATTTGGACCTAATGTGATCCCTCATCATCACAGAGGAACCTCTTCTGAATCACGCCCAGCCCGGACTAGGGGCTGGAAATAGGGAATTTTACTTGCCACCTGTCGTGGTTCTAAGTCTGACAGTAGAATGGGGGTATGTATGAGGAGGCAAGATTCTAGCTACGGTGAAGTTGTGCATGCAAGATGTATGAGTTCAGGCCCTTCTCAGAGGAAGTAACATCCCTACGTCTCGGTTCCCGGAGGCTAGTCGATTGGATTATGCGTGAAGTTACAGGGGGTGCGAACCCCTGTGCCCGAGGAGGGGGGTGGCTTATATAGAGTACGCTAGGACCCCAGCCATCCCACATTACATAGGGATCAATGTACATAAAAGAGGGGACATTACTGCTAACGTCAACATTAAAGAGATATAAATGATCTTCAATACTACAGAGTGAACGCCTGACCATTGCCATCTAGAGTGACCTTAGATCTTCTATACTCTGAGTGGTTTCTGACGTGGTCGAATGACTATATCCTGGTCGAATGGAATTGGGTTGTCTGAATGGTACTCATGGTCGAGTGAATTGCATCCTGAGGTGATTTCAGTCGGTAGAATTTGTCATCCTTTAAATGTCTTCGATTGTAGGGCAGTGTCCTTGGGAAGGGTACTTAGATCAGGTCTATTGCCCTACCCTAGGTACATGTCATCGTCATTAGCCCCCGAATGGTTCTAGGTCCGAGTGAAAATGGAGTTGAAGATGGTTCTGACTCAATGTTCATGCTTCGAAAGCATTTTACTTGGATTGGTGAACCATGGAAAAATTCCGACTTCAAGTACAGTCGCCTTGAGCCATTCAAAGGTTGTCAAGTGAACTTTAGCTGATAAGATTCGAATGCTGATATGGCATAAAATCTTTGGCGCGATCGACTGTGCTGCCATTCTCGGATCTCGCGGGATTCAAAATCTGGGGAAGCGCACATGACGGAGAGAGCCGCAATAAGCGGGGTGGATTAGGCAGGGGGGCCTCGATCCTCATGCCACCTTTTTCGCCACGTATCGAGCACGCGACTGTTGCGGGATTTGACAGGATTGCCTGGGTCCACAAGTTAGTCACTCGGGGAGTAGGGCCATATAAGGCGTTCGGGCCGGGGCCTTTGCATAGTGCGCCCCATTTTCCCCCTTCTTCCTCTGCTTCTCCCCTGCATCCGCCTCTGCCCTCGCTGCCGCCGCCCAGTCTGAGATCAACCCGCCGCAATGGGGAAGGACAAGACGGTGGCTCTAGAGCGCGCGAAGAAGGCAACAGCGAAGCCGAAGGATAAGAAGACGAGCCGGGCAGGGTCGTCGTCGAGAACCGGCCTGCCGCCCGGCTGGATCCAGGGCGACTAGATCCGGTCGACGATCCAGCAAGAAGATATGGAGGATCTGGTTGACGGGGGATTGATTCCCCATGAATCTTGGCAGCTTTTGGAGGACGAGATCGAGCCACGACCGCAAGAGGGCGAGTGCGTCCTTCTTGCGACCCACGTCGACCGCGGTTTCTATTTGCCTCCCCATCCTTTCTTTCGGGGTTTTTTGAAATTTTTTGGAGCCCAACTTCATCACTTTTCTTCCAACACCATCACATACTGTCGGTGTCAAAACCGGCGGATCTCGGGTATGGGGTCCCGAACTGTGCGTCTAAGGCAGATGGTAACATGAGGCAGGGGACACGATGTTTTACCCAGGTTTGGGCCCTCTTGATGGAGGTAAAACCCTATGTCCTGCTTGATTAATATTGATGATATGGGTAGTACAAGAGTGGATCTACCACGAGATCAGAGAGGATAAACCCTAGAAGCTAGCCTATGGTATGATTGTATGTTATTGTGTCCTACGGACTAAAACCCTCTGGTTTATATAGACACCGGAGAGGGTTAGGGTTACACAAGGTCGGTTATAAAGGAGGAGATATACATATCCGTATTGCCTAGCTTGCCTTCCACACCAAGTAGAGTCCCATCCGGACACGAGGCGGAGTCTTCAATCTTGTATCTTCATAGTCTAACAGTCCGGACAAAGGATATAGTCCGGCTGTCCGGAGACCCCCTAATCCAGGACTCCCTCAGTAGCCCCTGAACCAGGCTTCAATGACGATGAGTCCGGCGCGCAGTATTGTTTTCGGCATTGCAAGGTGGGTTCCTCCTCCGAATACACCACAGAAGAATTTGAATACAAGGATAGTGTCCGACCTTGCAAAATAAGTTCCACATACCACCATAGAGAGAATAATATTTCCCCAAATCCAATTTGCTGACTTGTTTTGGCAACACGACATTATGCCATGGCCCGGTGATTATTTGAACCGTTTCCTTTAACTAGCCCTGCGAGGCAGTTTTTTGACACGTCTTGTCAAAGCAGAGATCGTGTCCCCTTATCACGGGATTCTCATCAATACGGGCGTGGGTAACCCAACCGTGCCATCGATTACGGCGCTTGGGGGATAAGCGAGTTTTACCAGGCTAGTGGGGGTGCATAGTTTCGGCCGCCCATATAAAGGGATAAGGATTCACCTTTTCATCCACGCCTTCTTCCTCCTTTGCTCATCCATTTTCGCACACTCGAGCTCCAGCGCCCAAGTCCGCATTTCCCACCTCGACCTTCTCCAACCATGTCCGGAGCGAGAGGCAGGTGGATGGTCTCCTCCGTCACGGAGGGACACATCAAGAAGCTGAGGAGAGCCGGATACCTGCCCAATGACATCGCGCACCGGCTCCCAGATGAGGGGCAACTCATCCCCACCCCCAGGCCCCATGAGAGGGTAGTGTTCCTTACCCATTTCCTCCGCGGACTGGGATTCCCTCTCCACCCATTCGTCTGGGGGCTCATGTTCTACTAAGGCCTGGATTTTCACGATCCAGCCCCGAACTTCATCCTCAACATCTCGGCGTTTATCGTCGTGTGCGAGACATTCCTCCGCATCAAGCCCCACTTCGGCTTATGGCTAAAGACCTTCAATGTCAAGCCGAAGGTAGTGAGCGGCCGCCAGGCGGAGTGCGGAGGCGCCATGGTGGGCAAGATGCCCAACGTCACATGGCTCGAGGGCTCCTTCGTGGAGACCATAAAGGGGTGGCAATCGGGGTGGTTCTATATCACCAAGCCGCGTGACCCTAAATGGCAGCGGCCCCCGAGTTCCGATCTGGCATCCCCACGCGGCTCACCTCCTGGCAAGAGAAGGGCCTATCCTGGGGTAGTTCGGGAGAGCTGACCGGCCTCCAAACATGTATTCAAAACATGGTGAACAAGAAGCTCAAACTCGTCAACGTAGTCCAGGTCATGCTCATCCGCCAGATCCTCCCGTGCCAACAACGGGCTTTCAATTTGTGGGAGTTCGACCCGGCCCAGCACCGAACTCTGAACAGGCTCTTCGACACAACTCACGAGGATGCCTAGAAGGTTCTATTCAAGGGTGCCGAGGTTCCCCCTCCCACTACCGAGGATCGCGGATACTACGCCAAGCGCCAAGCCAGCGCGGTAAGCTGTTTTACCTCTCATAGGATACTTGTTTTTCATAGTTTGACTCTATGCGGGATCTAAGCTCCCGTACCTTTGACAGGACTGGCAGGAGATGGCCGGACATATCGACTATCCGACTCCTTTGCCCGAAGGCCCAGCAGACGCTCTCCTGACGAAGATGCTGACTCCGGCCCCTTATAAGGTGCCGGAGAAGACCAATAAGGCCAAGGGAACTCGAAAGAGTTCCCGACGCCAGGCGTCATCGGACTCATCGTCCGATAACTCTGCGACACACTCCTCCCCCGAAGACGAGGAGGAAGAAGAAGATGCTCCCCCTTCAGTTGGGGGAGACAAGAAAAGGAAGGCCACCCCAACAGGGGAGGCCGACGGGTCCAAGAAGGGAAGGACTCTCCTTCCGAACAGTTCCACCACCGCCGCCGAAGCCGAAGACGAGTGGTTGCTCAGGGCCAAGCCCCTAGCGAAGTCGTAAGTATTCGGATACTAGAGTAACTCATAGAATTCCTTTGTTGCACCGCTTCCCTTAAGCCGAATATGATTATGCAGGCCACCACGAGCCCGTATCGATGTATCGTCGGACGGCTCCCTGGGCTCGTCGGATATGGATAGCGATCCACTTCCGACCGCCACCTCCCCTTGCCCTACGGATGACGCCGAGGTATTGTCTCAAGAGGCACCGAGTCGAGGGGAGACAGTCCCGGAGGTGCCTCAAGGCAACCTTCCGGACTCCGGGAGTAGAGGGAACAAGGCCCCTGAGGGCTCCGAGTTCGGCCCTCAGCCGAACACCGCGCCGGAACCTCCAGTGGTTCCGGACTCGGGCAGGCGGCCTCCTTCCAAGAGGGGCAAGACACCTGTGTCGGTGACCTCTGTCCATCCAGAGGCGCTGGACAATCTGCTGAGAGCGCTTCGCAGCGCTTCCATCGACGAGGAGCACCGTACTATTATGAGTGCGGTGGTCCAAAAGGTTCAGTCCGCCAAGAGCGGATTGACTGAAGCATGTGCCAGCCTTCTAATAGGCTTTGAGGTAAGTGTTTAAAATATAGGAAAAATATTACCGCATAGACAGTAGCCCCTGATGCTCTGTTCGGTGTTCACAAAGAAAAGCCGAACATAGGATCAAACAATATCACAGGAGTCTAATATAAGTATGTCAATATGCGTATGCATACTTCGCTGCTGGCATCTGCCGCACTGACTGCGGAGGTCGCCGCACTGAAGCAGGACCTCGAGGGGTCCAAGAAAGAGCACGGCCTTGCCAAGAAGCAGCTCGAGGAGAACGAGGGTAAGTAATACACTGTCTATAGATATGTATATATAAAAGAAGACGCGATTGCAAAATGACAGGATCATCGTATATTTGCCAGGGGCCACGACCGAGGTGGCGACCCTGAAGCAAGCGCTATCCGAGGCCGAAGACAAAGCGGCCAAGGAGCGCACCGAGTGGGAAAGGCAAGAGGCTCGGGTGGGCAAGGTGCAACAAGAGCTCCAGGCTCTCGTGACAAAGCATGAGGCGTTGGAGCTTGACTCGAAGACACGAGAGTCTGAGCTTGCCACGGCCCTCGAGAGCGCAAAGAGTGCCAAGGCTGAAGCCCAAAAGGCCCTCCAGGACATTGACGCGATGAAGAAAATAGCGGCGGGTAAGGCATTCTATATGCAAAGCAAGCATGTGAAAGTAAATTACCTATTACTTACCCGAATCCGGAGCTCTTCAGGAGCATTCGCAGATTAGGCCCACAACGTGTCGAATGGCGCACAGTTTTACCAGGCCGAGGAGGGAAGCTCAACAGAGAAGCTATTCTGGTCTCAGTATCCTGGGACCAAACACCCTGTGCCTATGAGCGACCAGCTGAAGCAGCTGGTCGAGCTACACAAGGCGACCGAACAGGCCATGAAGGGCTTTATAGTCCGGCTGTGGCCCGACGACGCCCTTCCGAATAGCTACTTTGGCCTGGTGAGGCGGCTTGTGGATGCCTTCCCACGGCTGGAAGTCGTCAAGTGGTCCGTCTGCATCGAAGGTGCACGCCGGGCTTTCGCCCGTGTGAAGGTGCAATGGGCCAAGCTAGACGCCGTGAAGCTGATCAAGGAAGGACTGCCGCAGGGCAAGGAGCATCGCACCCCCGAAATTTATTATGAGGGTGTCCTGAAGGTGCCCGTCTTGTAGCGGACGAATGTCCAAAGGATGTAATATTTGAGTAAACTTGCTCGTGTGATCCTGTATGAAAACTTGTTTCATATGCGCTATGCAACGCTTGTTTGAATTTAAAATATTACCTTCTGTTTGGCTGTTTATCTAATCTGAGAGATGGCTAGTCCTCGGCTTCTGCCCCCATGCCACGAGTGCTAGGGTGTTCGGGATAAACCTGAGCACTCTTGTTCCCATTTTTGGGTCCTTCGAGGGAGGTGCTCAGCACAGCGAACAAGGCAACCGGACTAATAATGCTTTATCACTCTCACTTAGGCATAGAATTCTATAATTTTAAATTTCGGCGACGCCCCTGATATTCGGAAGGCCAAATTCGGGGCGCGATACACGCCTTTAAGCCAGACAGGACCGGCTCCTCGCTCTAAGCGGCATAAGTCTTCAGGGACTCGAAACCTCGCCGAACAGCTACCAGTCTCTCACCTTATCGTGACAGTCAGTTTTAGCTTTCTCTACTGAGGTGCTTAGCCCAGCAGAACCGGGGCACAATCGCAGTAGTTCTCCTAGTGCTACCTTAGCCGATAGAGCGGAACGTAAGGTACCAAAACATAGGAGCCGGGCAAACCCAACATTTAACCAAAGACATGATTCAGAGATGATGCATATAATGCTATAAGTTCGGAGTGCCACACTTGTGAAAGTGTTCGGACTTCTCACAGCATAATGTGGGGTACTTAAGCCCCTGGTGTATTGGCCGTACCAAAGTGTACGGTTGCAAGGCGTCATTAATGAACACATATATATAAAACAAGAATGCAATAATAGTCGTAATGTTATGCATTGTTTATTCAAAAAGGTGCGTTAAAGCAGAATGATACAGATAGTGCGATAAGCAAAAAGTAGGACTATGTCCCTTCCAAGGGCAAGCTGAGGAATAGTATTAAAGCAAATATTTCACTCGTTATCGTAATCCACCTGGGAGTTCCGTGGTGTGACGTAGCTTTCTGCCTCCTTGGTTGCTGCATCATATGTTCGGCAATCAGGCTGCCGGACAGGGTTTCTAGAGATTAAAGTCATGAAAGAGAAAAATAACAAAGCAGGAAGCCCCTAGTGCGGTTTAAGCCGCGTATTGGGGCATGCCTTAGTTGTGCCCCCCTCCCCGCCTGTGCCCATGGTATTTTTAATGCGTAATTATGTATGTGTGGCATGAATTTCGCCGTTTGGCTTGGGCCGGCGTGGGGGCCGCATTGCTATGCGAGCTTAGATCGTGCCGGGCGGTCTAGTTGCCGATTATTGCGAGCGTGCTTGAAGGTGTCCGGGTCTTGAAACGCCGAACTGGTGGATTGCCTTGAGAGGCTGCTTTGTGCTTCTGCTGCGAGGGCCGTAGTGTGCTCCTCCGTGCGAAGAGAGCGCTTTGTGTTTCCGTTAACTGTGATGACCCCCAGAGGTCCTGGCATCTTGAGCTTGAGGTATGCGTAATGCGGTACCGCATTGAATCTTGCAAATGCGGTTCGCCCAAGTAGTGCATGATAGCCACTGCGGAACGGGACTATATCGAAGATTAATTCTTCACTTCGGAAGTTATCCGGGGATCCGAAGACCACGTCCAGTATAATTGAGCCTGTGCAATGGGCCTCTACACCTGGAATGACGCCTTTAAAGGTCGTTTTTGTGGGTTTGATCCTTGAGGGGTCTATACCCATTTTTTGCATTGTGTCCTGGTAAAGCAGTTTCAGGCTGCTGCCGCCATCCATAAGGACTCGAGTGAGGTGAAATCCGTCGATGATTGGGTCTAGGACCTGTGCGGCGAATCCGCCATGATGGATACTAGTGGGGTGGTCCCTGTGATCGAAGGTGATCGGACAGGAGGACCATAGGTTGAACTTTGGGGCGACTGGCTCCAACGCATATACGTCCCTGAGCGTACGCTTCCGCTCCCTCTTGGGGATGTGGGTTGCGTATATCATGTTCACCGTCCGCACTTGTTGGGGGAACCTCTTCTGTCCTCCGGTGTTCGGCTGCCGGGGCTCTTCCTCGTCATCGCTATGTGGCCCCTTATCTTTGTTTTCGGCAATTAACTTGACAGCCTGCTTGAATACCCAACAATCCCTATTGGTGTGGTTGGCTGGCTTGTCGGGGGTGCCGTGTATTTGGCACAAGCGATCGAGTATGCGGTCCAAACTGGACGGGCCCGGAGTGCTTCTTTTAGATGGCTTTTTCCGCTGACCGGGTTTAGAGCCTTTGAATCCTGCATTGACTGTCGTATCCTCGGTATTGTCGCTGTTAATGCGGCGCTTATGTTTCTTGCGACGTGACCTGCTATTGCCGTCCATGGTGTCCGAAGTACCATGGTTCTTTGATATGTTATTACTGCGAGCCAGCCAGCTGTCTTCTCCCGCACAAAAGCGGGTCATGAGTGTCGTGAGGGCTGCCATAGATTTCGGCTTTTCCTGACCAAGGTGCTGGGCTAGCCACTCGTCGCGGATGTTGTGTTTAAAAGCTGCTAAGGCCTCTGCATCCGGACAGTCGACGATTAGATTTTTCTTTGTTAGGAACCGAGTCCAGAATTGCCTGGCCGATTCTTCTGGCTGCTGAATTATGTGGATCAAGTCATTGGCATCTGGTGGTCGCACATAAGTGCCCTGAAAGTTGTCGAGGAATGCGGCCTCCTGATCTTCCCAACAGCTAATGGACTCTGCTGGCAAGCTGTTAAGCCAATGCCGCGCTGGTCCTTCGAGCTTTAGTGGGAGGTATTTGATGGCGTGTAAGTCATCACCACGGGCCATGTGGATGTGGAGGAGGAAATCCTAGATCCATACCGCAGGATCTGTTGTGGTGTGTATGATTCAATATTTACGGGTTTGAAACCCTCTGGGATTTGATGATCCATTACTGAGTCTGTGAAGCATAGGGGGTGTGCGACACCTCTGTACTGGGCTATGTCACGACGAAACTCGAATGAGTCGTGTCCGCTGTGTTCGGCTCAGCCGGATTTACTTTTATTGTATCCAGCGTGACGTTTATCGTCTTGCATAGTGGCGCGCCCTCGTGATCCGTAGATCGATCTTGCATGTTTTGCTTTGTCCTCCAATACGTCTCGCAGGTCTAGCGTATTTCCCCATGCCTTTTTATTTGAATGGCGTCGGGGTGCAGGCTGATCTTTTGGCTGGAATGCCTCTCTGTCGCGGCCACGGGGTGGCCGATCAGCCGCATCATACGCTTCTTCCTCCAGTCGGGGTAGCAACCTGCATTTTGGGTAACACTTGGAGGGGTGTTCGAGTTTAAATTCCTCGGCCGCCAGGACTTCAGTCCATCTGAAACCTAGCAGATCTTGATCAGCTTGAAGCTGCTGCTGCTTTTTCTTAAGGCTATTTGCCGTGGCTATAAGCCGGCGCTTGAAGCGCTCTTGTTCAACGGGATCCTCTGGCACGACGAATTCATCATCGTCGAGGCTTGCCTTGTCTTTGGAGGGGGGCATGTAATTACCATCCTCCGCCTCTCCATCTGCCGCTCTCTCTGGAGGGCTGGCTCCTCCATCCTCCGGTCCTAAATCTTGCTGGAGGGGATTGTTGCCATCTTCGGCACTATCCGGAGTGTTATTATCTCCTGTGCCGGTATCAACGCTTTTGCTTTGGCGGGACTTAGAGCGGCGCTGCTGACGTCGGCGCTTGGGTTGCTTCTTGGAGGGGTCGTCCTCCGCCGTCTCGTCGCCATTACCTTCTTTGGGTGTGTCCACCATGTATATATCGTATGATGAGGTGGCTGTCCAATGCCCTGTGGGCAGTGGTTCCTCTTCGTCTCCCGCATCATCGTCCATACCATCAATGTCTTTGGAGTCGAAGTCGATCATGTCGGTTAAGTCATCGACAGTGGCTACTAAGTGGGTGGTGGGTGGGCAGCGAAGTTCTTCGTCATCCGCATCCCAATCCTGCCGGACATAGTTCGGCCAGGATCCTCCCGACAAGGAGAGAGACCTTAATGAGTTCAATATGTCGCCAAAGGGCGAGTGCTGAAAAATATCCGCGGAGGTAAACTCCATGATCGGCGCCCAATCGGATTCGCTAGGAACGGGCGCAGGCGGTTCGGAGTCTGTGGCCGGAGAAGGATCCGGCAGTCTGACAACACGGCTCTCGTGCAGGGTAAGGTCGATGTTCGGCTCGATCGCCGCTGAGGGTAAGGCCTCCGTGGCGGGGTCCATCCACCCATCCATGGACGACACAACTGGCTCCGAATTGAGGGTCGGAGCGGCTGCCAGTGCGATCTCCTGAACACTGCTTGATGGTAGAGCTAAATCGTACTCATCGTGATCGCGTGACGCACAAGGCAGAGGCTCTAATCCGTCAAAGATCAAGTCTCCACGGATATCGGCCTTGTAGTTCAAGCTACCAAACCTGACCTGGTGGCCAGGGGCGTAACTTTCGATCTGCTCCAGATGGCCAAGCGAGTTGGCCCGCAGTGCGAAGCCGCCAAACACAAAGATCTGTCTGGGGAGAAAAGTCTCACCCTGGACTGCATCGCTATCAATGATAGAAGGAGCCATCATGCCTAACGGCGATGACACAGAGGAACTCTCAATGAAAGCACCAATGTCGGTGTCAAAACCGGCGGATCTCGGGTAGGGGGTCCTGAACTGTGCGTCTAAGGCGGATGTTAACAGGAGGCAGGGAACACGATGTTTTACCCAGGTTCGGGCCCTCTTGATGGAGGTAAAACCCTACGTCCTGCTTGATTAATATTGATGATATGGGTAGTACAAGAGTGGATCTACCACGAGATCAGAGAGGCTAAACCCTAGAAGCTAGCCTATGGTATGATTGTATGTTATTGTGTCCTACGGAATAAAACCCTCTGGTTTATATAGACACCGAAGAGGGTTAGGGTTACACAAGGTCAGTTACAAAGGAGGAGATATACATATCCGTATTACCTAGCTTGCCTTCCACACCAAGTAGAGTCCCATCCGGACACGAGACGAAGTCTTCAATCTTGTATCTTCATAGTCTAATAGTCCGGACAAAGGATATAGTCCCGCTGTCCGGAGACCCCCTAATCCTGGACTCCCTGACATACCTTGCCGCATACGTGTCCATGTGTGAGAACTTTCTGGGCTGCCGACCGCACTGGGGCCTCTTCAAACACATTTTCACTTGTCGTTCTCGGTCGGTAAAAAAGGCCAATCCGAGTGATGAGAGGACACACGTGATCCAGATGTGTAGAGGTCTGTGGATCCAGATGAGAAATAGAAGCACTTTCCCTGCTATGATTCTTCCTGAGTCAGTCACGGGGTGGCAGTCGACCTGGTTCTATTGTAAGGACCAACTGATGCCGGGTCAGTCGACTGGCCTTCCCCCATTTTCCATTGGACGAGTTGAGAAGCCTTCTCCCTTGAGAGTGACTTAGCTGAGAAAGCGGAGGTGAACATGTTGGTTGAGCGAGTAGTCCAACTTGTCCGTGACGGTGTGACTGGCATGGACTTGTTAGAAGTGTTTCTCAGTCGACGCATCCAGCCACTCCAAGCCCGTGATCATCCAATGTGGATGTACTCGGGTGCTGAAGAGAGCACCCGGATCCACCCGGAGGAAGTCGATGAGGGAACGGTGGCGCAGTGGCTGCAAGGTATTACTAGCAACAAAGACAACCCAGGGGGTCTAGGAGGGTTCCTCCACTCGACAACACCACCGAACCCAACAAGGTCTGATTCATTTCTTCCGAGTGTCTTTTGCTCTGATATGTATTTGTTATCGAAACTGATTGATATCCACTCGACCCCGTGTCTTGCAGATTTACACTGAGATGTATTCGATGCCCAACGGAGAGCAGGAGGAGGAGGAGGGAGAGGCGAGCGGGGGCGATAGTGGCGACTGGCATTCTGACGGAAGAGGAGACGAGGAGAGTGAGGAATTGAGTAGTGGTGAGGAGGTCGACTCCCCTCCTCACACAGAAAGACGCTCCAAGCAGAGGTAGGACCCAGCCAGTGTTCGTGGCAAAGCGACTCCGCCGAATGAAGATACCTCCAAGCGCACTAGGACATCTTCTCCTGTGCCGACTGAAAAAGCTCTGAAGCAACTCAAAGTTGTGCCGCCAAAACCCTGGAAGGCCTTGCCCAAGATCAAAGTGGACGTCCCTATCGCTTCTGGGTAATCATTGGCTCGACCTCTTAGTTTTAGCATGACCCAATCTTTGGTCGATTCACTTTCCTGTTTTAACCAAGTGAATTCTGAAATTTGCAGTGCTGCCTCTGGGACTTCTATGTACCAAGATGATGATGACGAGGAGATGGAAGACACAGTCACCTCCCACGCGGGTACAACTTTTGTCACTTTGTCTTTACTTTGTCAGCCATTTTAATGGTTGACTGAACTTCTATAATCGATTGCTTTGTAGCTCCACCCAATGTCATTGAACTTCCAGATGACGATGAAGACGTGCCACAGAGAGCCATGGGAAGGAGGGGCGGGACTTCGAGCAGGAAGGCACCATGAGGGAGTCCTGGATTAGGGGGTCTCCGGTCAGCCGGACTATATCCTTTGGCCGGACTGTTGGACTATGAAGATACGAGATTGAAGACATTGTCCCGTGTCCGGATGGGACTCTACTTGGCGTGGAAGGCAAGCTAGGCAATACAGATATGTATATCTCCTCCTTTGTAACCGACCTTGTGTAACCCTAGCCCCCTCCGGTGTCTATATAAACCAGAGGGTTTTAGCCCGTAGGACAACATACAATCATACCATAGGCTAGCTTCTAGGGTTTAGCCTCTCCGATCTCATGGTAGATCTACTCTTGTACTACCCATATTATCAAGAATAATCAAGCAGGACGTAGGGTTTTACCTCCATCAAGAGGGCCCAAACCTGGGTAAAACATTGTGTCCCCTGCCTCCTGTTACCAGCCGCCTTAGACGCACAGTTCGGGACCCCCTACCCGAGATCCGCCGGTTTTGACACCGACATTGGTGCTTTCAATGAGAGTTCCTCTGTGTCATCATCATTAGGCTTGATGACTCCTTCAATCATTGATAGCGATGCAATTCAGGGTGAGACTTTTCTCCCCGGACAGATCTTTGTGTTTGGCGGCTTCGCACTGCGGGCCAACTCGCTTGGCCATCTGGAGCAGATCGAGAGTTACGCCCCTGGCCACCAGGTCAGGTTTATAAGCTTAAACTACACGACCGATATCTGCGGAGACTTGATCTTCGACGGATTCGACCCCCTGCTTAGTGCGCCACACGGTCACGATGAGCATGATTTAGCTCTGCCATCGGACAGTGTCCAGGTGATCGCGCCGGCAACCGCTCCGACCCTCAATTCGGAGCCAGTTGCGCCATCCATGGACGGGAGGATAGACCCCGCCACGGAGGCCGCACTCTCATTGGCGATCGAGCCGAGTATCGACCTTACCCTTCACGGGAGCCGTGACGCCGAACTACCGGATTCCTCCCCGGCCACGGACTCCGAACCGCCTGTGCCCTTGCCTATCGAATCCGACTGGACACCGATCATGGAGTTTACCTCCGCAGATATTTTTCAGCACTCGCCCTTCAGCGACATACTAAACTCATTAAGGTCTCTCTCCCTGTCAGGAGAGTCCTGGCCGAACTATGTTTGGCAGGATTGGGATGTGGATGACGAAGAAATTCGCTCCCCACCCACCACCCACTTGTTAGCCACTGTCGACGATTTGACCGACATGCTCGACTTCGACTCCAAAGACATCGACGGTATGGACGACGATGCAGGAGACGGATAGGAACCACTGCCCACAGGGCACTGGACGCCCACTTCATCATATGATGTATACATGGTGGACACACCCAAAGAAAACAACGACGAGGAACGGAAGGACGCAGCAAAGGGCTGTTCCCTCGAGAAGCAGTCAAAGCGGTGGCGTAAGCGCCGCTCCAAATCACGCCTCGGCAGAAACAACGATCATATAGACCCGGAGATAGAGCAGGGTGAACCATCGCCCGACCAGGGCAACACAGAGAATCAAACTAAACAACCCGACCCCGTCGAAGATAACAGTCCAGACGACATCACACCGGACAGGCACCCGGAGCAACAGAATGCCCATCAAAGGCTGGTTGCCACTGCGAGGAGTCTGAAAAAGCAGAAGCAAAGGCTCAGGGATGCACAAGACACACTCAAAATCAGATGGAGTGAAGTACTCAACACTGCAGCGAAGTACGGCAATAATCGCCACACCAAGAGCTACCCGAAGCGAAAGTTGCTACCTGAATTCGATGAGGAGGCCTTAGATCCCCTGCAACCAAAAATTAAAACGGCCATCCGGTCGGATAGATGACCTCGTGGCCAACATAGAGCGGCAAACGACGCCGCACATTAGCCAGTACGCGATCCACGCGAGGGCTCGCACCAAAAGGACGGCGCAACCAGATCCATCTACGGGTCACGCAAGCGCGCTCCAGCATGCAATGCAACACAACAAACATCCGAACACCACGGTACACCCAAATACAGGGGTGCCGCACACCCCCTATGTTTCACTGATGAGGTGCTGGACCATGAATTTCCAGAGGGATTCAAACCCGTAAACATAGAGGCGTACGACGGAACAACAGACCCTGGGGTCTGGATTTAGGACTACATCCTCCATATCCATATGGCTCGGGGAGACGATCTCCACGCCATCAAGTACTTACCACTCAAGCTCAAAGGGCCAGCTCGGCACTGGCTTAAAAGCCTCCCCGAAAACTCCATTGGAAGCTGGGAAGAGCTCGAAGAAGCCTTTCGGGAAAATTTTCAAGGGACCTATGTCCGGCCACCGGATGCAGACGATTTAAGTCATATAACTCAACAGCCCGGAGGGTCAGCCAGAAAGCTTTGGAACAGGTTCCTCACTAAAAAGAACCAAATAGTCGACTGTCCAGACGTTGAAGCCTTAGCTGCTTTCAAGCACAGCGTTCGAGACGAATGGCTTGCCAGACACCTCGGCCAAGAAAAGCCGAGAACAATGGCAGCATTAACAAGCCTCATGGCCCGCTTTTGCGCAGGCGAGGACAGTTGGTTAGCCCGATGCAGCACCAGTGACCCGAGTACATCCGAAGTCAGGGATGGAAACGGGAAATCACGACGCAGCAAAAATAAGCGCCGGAATAAAGAAGACGGCCCGAAGAGCACGGCGGTAAATGCCGGATTCAGAAGCTCTCAGCCAGGTCAGCAAAAGCTGCCCCCCAAAGGCAACAAAGACGAACTGTCCATCCTAAACAAAATTCTAAACCAAATATGTCAGATCCATAGCACCCCCGATAAACCTGCAAATCATACCCATAGAGAATGTTGGGTCTTCAAGTAGTCCGGCAAGCTCAACGCCGAACATAAGGGGCAGGATACACCAAGCGAAGATGAGGACGAGCCTCGCAGGCAAAGCACTGGGGGAACAGAAGAAATTCCCACCAGAAGTCAAAACAGTCAATGTGTTACACGTGATAAAGGGGAGAAACAAAGCGGCACTCCTAGAGACACATGCCCCAGGGCCTATCACCGCGGAGTTCTGCCACTGGTCATCCCAATCGATCACCTTTGACCATTGGGATTACTCGGCAAGTATCCGGCGTGCAGGATGGGCTGCCTTGGTATTAGACCCAATAATTGACGGATACCACTTCACACGAGTCCTGATGGACGACGGCAGCAGTTTAAACCTGATATATCAGGACATAGTCCGCAACATGGGGATAGACCCAACAAAAATTAGCCGCAGAAATACTACCTTTAAAGGAGTAACGTCAGGCCCAGAGGCCCATTGCACGGGCTCCCTGCTACTAGAGGTCATATTTGTCTTCCCCGATAACTTCCGCAGCGAAAATTTAACCTTCCACATCGCTCCATTCCAAAGTGGCTATCAAGCACTACTCGGACGTGAAGCTTTCGCTGGCTTTAATGCAATACCACATTACGCTTCCCTCATGCTTAAGATGCCTGGTCCATGTGGCATCATTACAGTAAATGGAAATATTGAGCGCTCCTTGCGCGTGGAAGACCGTGCGGCTGCCTTGGCAGCCGCACACTAAACGGCCTCACCAACTAAAGCATCTGACAGGTCGTTAAGACCACAGACACGGTTGGACGAGTCCGGCACAACTATATGTAATTGATACAGGTTTGATGGCTATACCCCTATTACAATATAAGGGGCTCAACACGCACGCACAAGTGGGAATCAGGCTCAACTTTACTTATTTTGAACTATATATTGTTTATTTAGTATAACTTACCTTTTGCACAGCAACTTGTGAATTAAGTTCCTCTCTTTTTCATATGACCATCGTGCTACACCCGTCCAGAATACGACACAACAGAGACACAGGCGCAGACGTGCAGCAGGGACCCGTTCCAAGGATTCTTCTTAGATTAAGACCCTGCGTAAACCTTTTTTACTGTCTCTTGTTGATACACATCCCTCGGATTCTCGGTACAATTGAGAAGGATGCTGACGTCTTGGCATGTGGCCACGTCAGAACAATGCACGTACCTGGACACCAGGGGCTTATTACAAAGGGCACTGTTTAGGCCCGGTTTACACCATAAAGACAGAATACCTTAGGGAGTGTTCGGCGTCACGAGTTTGGCCTTATATGCATCAGCTCTGAATCATGTCTTTGGTCAAATGTTGGGTTTGCCCGGCTCCTGTGTTTTGCTGACTTGCGTTCTGCTCTATCGGCTAAGGAGGCACTAGGAGAACTACTGCGATTGTGCCCTAGTTCATCCGGACGAGCACCTCAGTAGGGAAAGCCGAAAACTGACTGTCATGATATAGCGTGAGACTGGTCAACCACTCGATGACCTATCGGAATCTTCGGGATTCCTCCGCCTTAACAAAGGGCCGTTTCCCGGCCAAGCATGTACGCACCCCAAATTCGGATGAGTGCGGAGCCACCAGGAGCTATATAGTAGCCCCACTATCAAACTCCGCTGGCTAAGTGAAAGTGTTAAAGCATTATAGTCTGGTTGCCTAGTTCACTGCGCTATCACCTCCTTAATGGACCAAGACGTTGGATCAAGTGTGAACATGCGTCTTCTGCGAACACCCCCGCATTATATGCGTGGGGGCTGAAGCCGACGACTGCAATCTTTCAGGTTATATACATATATACATAAACGGCCGCACATGAGGCATCATAATACTTTCGGGCAAAAGTATAAATACAGCCTTCATAAACTTAACAAAACATTGTTTTTACAATGGGAATACATGTCACTCAAACATAATATTCTTCGAGCACTGGGCCTCTATCGAATGAGCGCCTTCAAGAACTTCTTCAAAATAGTGCTCGGCAGCCACTTGGCCTATGGCCGAACCCTGCGTCGGAACAGTGGTGGCATCCATCTCCGCCCAGTATGTTTTGACACGGGCAAGGGCCATCCGCGAGCCTTCTATGCATGCCGACCTCTTCATCGCATTAATGCGCGACACCGCACCAAGGAACTGCTGCACCAAACTAAAATAGTTGCTCAGCTTTGGCCTTTGCGGCAACAGATGATCCACAACAGACCTCATGGCGAGTCCAGACAATCTATTCAGCTCGGCCCATTCGGCAAGCCGATCAGTCAATGGAAGCGGACGCTCTGGAACGTTAAATTGTGTCCAGAATAGCTTGTCCACTTCACGATCTGTTTGATCTCTGAAGTATTCGGCCGCATCAACAGCACTCGCCGCCAAGTCCAGATATGCGTCCACCGAACTCCATAGTCGGTCCAGAGGGGCATACCGAGGATCTCCAAACTTCCTCTGCAGCATAAAGGGTTTCCCAGCCGCGATATCGCCGGCTTGACGCAACTCCTCCTTCTTCGCTCTCATCGCAGAGCGGGTGTCTTTGGTCGCCATCGTGGCCTTTTCCAGGTCCGTCGCCTTCGCCCGGTTTTCTTCTTCAAGAAGCTGGCACCGGTCGGCAGTATATTTTAATTTTACAGCCATCTTGGCCATTTTTTCTTTGCTCTCGCTATGCGCGGCCTTTTCGGCTCTTAACTCTTCGGCCACCTTTAAAGCGGCCGCATTGCTACTCCTGGTTTGCTCCTTGGCTCGGGCAAGCTCCGCCCGAAGGGTCTCCACGGTGGCCGCTCCATCTGCAGTCACAAACATATTAAAGATATTGGCATCAGGCCGCTCTTATTATGTGACAATCACCAGAAAAATCACTGACCCTGCGCCTCGTCAAGTCGCTCGTTAACAAGCACGATGTTGGCATCTGTCGCATCCAGCTGCCGCTTTAGTTCGGCATACCCATCAGTCCGGCTAGCCATCGGAGCCTCCACCACCTGCACATAAAGGCAGTCTGGTTATTACCTGGGACTATGATCCTTTGTTTGCCGCCGTTTTCGACAACAACCAGAGTCTCAGGGGCTACTCTCTACACAGGGCACATCTAAAAATGTGCGGTACTTTCAAAAATGTACATCATTTCACGTACCTCAAAACCCATCAGTAGACTCATAAAGGCTTTTTGCAGCCTGCTTTTGGCGGACGAAATCCTCTCGGTCATCGTACCCATCAATGTGTGGTGCTCTTCTGAGATAGCCGCTTTCTCCAGCAGATCCCTCCGTACATCCAACCGCGCACCAGACGGTGTCGGACTCTTTTGATTGCTCTCTTCGAGAGCCGGATACTGAGGACTTCGGGTGGCCATAGGATTACCTTCTGGCCTTGCCGGATCAGGAGAAACCCTCCGCGACGACACCTCAGGGTCGCCCACTTCGTAAGGCGGTGTGGCAGGGGGAGGCATTTCGCTCTCCATCATCTCCGAAGAAGATCCCCCGAAGACGAGCTCAGCTGAGAAGGGCTAAGATCCGAACTGCAAGATAAAATGCTTCGATTATTCTTCTCAGAAATAGAGCAAGATATTTTCGTTATCGAATACCCTTTTACTTACAACTCGGAAGAGGGATGATCCCCGCGCTGACATTGTGCGGCAAGAGTACCCTCCGAGGCAGGTCCCTCTGGCGGAGATTTCTTCTCCCGTTTGGAAACCTTAGTTTCCGGATCTTCAGAGGTAGACCTCTTCCTTCCCCGGGGACAGAGAATGTCAGATTCTTCCCCTTGGTTATCCTCTCTCGCGGAGGCGCTCATTCCCTCAGTTGGAATAGGTAGCGATGGAGGCCCGCTTCCGCCCTCTTTATTCCCCTCTTCATCTTCCTTTGAGGGCACCAGGCAAGGTGATGGCTCGAGCATCTTTTCCAGCACCGGATTGTCCAAGCCCTTGGGAAGGGGGCCGAACACCAGACCATCTTCGCCTTTGTTATCCAGTCCTAGTCAAAGAGCGATTCTTCAGAATTATGTCATAATAAATAAAAGGACAGTGTGTTCGGCCATGGGATTACTTACTTGGGTAGCAGTGCGGTTGCTGCTCAGGCCCACGTCCTCGGTAGTTTCCGGACACTCTATTTGGGGTCCGAAGAATGACTTGTACATCTCCTTGTGCGTCATGCCGAGGAAATTCTAAATAGTGCGCGGTCCTTCCGGGTTGAATTCCCACATGCGGAGGGGCCGGCGTTTGCAAGGCTGGACTCGATCAACCAGCATAACTTGCATTACCATAACCAGATTGAAATCTCCCTCAAAGAGATCTCGGATGCGGCTCTGCAGTATGGGCACGTCCTTGGCTGGACCCTAGCTCAGCCCCCTGCTGATCCATGACATCAGTTGTGGTGGAGGGCCCGAGCGAAAGGTAGGGGCAGCTACCTACTTGGCACTTCGGGGAGCTATGACGTAAAACCACTCCCGTTGCCACAATCCAGACACCTCTGGAAAGGAACCCTTTGACCATGGAGCGTCAGCAATCTTGCTTATTAGAGCACCTCCGCATGCTGCGTACTTCCCCTCGACCATCTTCGGCTTCACATTGAAGGTCTTGAGCCACAGGCCGAAGTGAGGGGTAATGCGGAGGAAGGCTTCACACATGACAATAAATGGCGAGATGTGAAGAAGGGAATCCGGGGCCAGATCGTGAAAATCCAGCCCATAATAGAACATGAGACCCCTAACAAAGGGATCCAGAGCGAGGCCTAGTCCTCGGAGGAAGTGGGAGACGAACACAACGCTTTTGTTGGGTTCGGGAGTAGGGACGACCTGTCCTCGGGCGGGCAGCCTGTGCGAAATTTCGGCGGTCAGATATCTGGCCTCCCTCAACTTCTTGATGTCCTCCTCCGTGACGGAGGAAGGCACCCACCGGCCTTGAAAGTTGTATCTGGACATGATTGAAGGTCTGAAGCACCTGACCTTGGCTTTGCGTGTTAGAACTCAAGGCAGGGGAAGGATTCGATTGAGCACGAGAGGGAAAAAAGTAAAAGCCTTGTCCCTTTATAAAAAGGGTGAATATCAAGCGTCCTCCTCATGGTCGTTTGGGACTTGCCTAAAATCTAGGAGTCCTAGGCACGGTTGGGTTACCCACATCCGTATTAATGAGAATCCCGTAATAAATGGAACACGATCTCTGCTTTGACAAGACGTGTCAAGAAACCGCCTCGCGTTATGTGCGGGGCTGGTTAAATAAAAACGGTTCGAATAATTACCGGGCCATGACGTTATGCCATGCTGCCAAAACGTGTCAGTAGATTAGATTTTTAGAAATATTATTCTCTCTATGGTGGTATGTGGAACTTATTTTGCAGGGTCGGATACTGTCCTTATATTCAAACTCTTCTATGGTGTCTTCGGAGGAGGAACCCGCCTTGCAATGCCGAAGACAACACTCGCACCGGACTCATCGTCATTGAAGCCTGGTTCAGGGGCTACTGAGGGAGTCCTTTGGCCGGACTGTTGGACTATGAAGATACGAGATTGAAGACTCCGTCCCGTGTCCGGATGGGACTCTACTTGGTGTGGAAGGCAAGCTAGGCAATACGGATATGTAAATCTCCTCCTTTGTAACCGACCTTGTGTAACCCTAGCCCCCTCTGGTGTCTATATAAACCGGAGGGTTTTAGTCCGTAGGATAACATACAATCATACCATAGGCTAGCTTCTAGGGTTTAGCCTCTCCGATCTCGTGGTAGATCTACTCTTGTACTACCCATATTATCAAGAATAATCAAGCAGGACGTAGGGTTTTACCTCCATCAAGAGGGCCTGAACCTGGGTAAAACTTTGTGTCCCCTGCCTCCTGTTACCATCCGCCTTAGACGCACAGTTCGGGACCCCCTACCCGAGATCCGCCGGTTTTGACACCGACACACCAGCTGGCAAGACTTCCCAGTCGACGCCGGTGACGGAACCAGTGATTCAGCAGTCCGGAGATGTGAACCGGGCTTCTGTTACTTTTGCTGTTCTAGTGTCGAGTGAACGCCCTTCATTGTCGACTACGCAAGTCCCTGTTTCATCTATCCAACACCACGCCTCAGATCCTCAAGCTGCTGTGACTGGACCCACTTCTCCGTTGTTCATCACCCATCATGTTCCAGAGGACCAGGCAAGTGCTGCTACAGAAGCTATACACCAAGCAGGCCTGATGATGCAGTGGATGAAGACAGTGCACGAAACCAGCCAAGCTGCCTATGATGCCAGTGCAGCCCTCTGAGCCAATGTCCATGTTAGTTTGTTTCCGATTGATCTCCTATCTTGACGCTTGTTCTGTTAGGATATGCTACCTGAAAACTTTTCATTGTGCGTCCATTTGTCAGTCTGTTCTTCGCATCTATACACCCATTGGATGTTTCAATTTATGCTAAGTAGTTTTTCCAGTTGAGTTGATTAGGTTATTTTGATTGTCACTTTAGACTAGTGGGGGCACGCAGAGTGCACCCACTGGGTGTAGTCCCCGAGGCCGCTGTCGAATGTGTGATTCGGCGGGGGTCTTGATAAAAATATCTAGTTCTTCGGTTCTTCCACTCGGTCTAGGCGGACTATGTCGAGTGGAACCTGGACCAGTGGGGGCACGCTGAGTGCACCCACTGGGTGTAGTCCCCGAGACCGCGGTCGACTGCGGGCAGTCGTTGGGGTCTGAGAATAATTGTTGCCTGCTTTTTTTCTCTTCCACTCGGTTTGGGCGGACCATGTCGAGCGGAAATGATGTCTACTACAAAACCTTCTTCTAGTAGACATAATCTTCTTCTTGTAGACGTTGTTGGGCCTCCAAGTGCAGAGGTTTGTAGGACAGTAGCAAATTTCCCTCAAGTGAATGACCTAAGGTTAATCAATCCGTGGGAGGCGTAGGATGAAGATGGTCTCTCTCAAGCAACCTTGCAACCAAATAACAAAGAGTCTCTTGTGTCCCCAACACACCCAATACAATGGTAAATTGTATAGGTGCACTAGTTCGGCGAAGAGATGGTGATACAAGTGTAATATGGATGGTAGATAAAGGTTTTTGTAATCTGAAAATATAAAGACAGCAAGGTAACTAATGATAAAAGTAAGCGTAAACGGTATTGCAATGCTAGGAAACAAGGCCTAGGGTTCATACTTTCACTAGTGCAAGTTCTCAACAATAAAAACATAACTGGATCATATAATGATACGTCTCCAACGTATCTATAATTTTTGATTGCTCCATGCTATATTATCTACTGTTTTGGACATTATTGGGCTTTATTATCCACTTTTATATTATTTTTGGGACTAACCTACTAACCGGAGGCCCAGCCCAGAATTGTTGTTTTTTGCCTATTTTACGGTTTCGAAGAAAAGGAATATCAAACTGAGTCCAAATGGAATGAAACCTTCGGGAACGTGATTTTCTCACCGAACATGATCCAGAGGACTTGGACCCTACGTCAAGAAACAAAAGAGGAGGCCACGAGGTAGGGGGCGTGCCTACCCCTCAGGTGCGCCCTCCACCCTCGTGGGCCCCTTGTTGCTCCACCGACGTACTCCTTCCTCCTATATATACCTACGTACCCCCAAATGATCAGATACGGAGCCAAAACCCTAATTCCACCACCGCAACTTTCTGTATCCACAAGATCCCATCTTGGGGCCTGTTCCGGAGCTCCGCCGGAGGGGGCATCGATCACGGAGGGCTTCTACATCATCACCATAGCCCCTCCGATGAAGTGTGAGTAGTTTACCTCAGACCTACGGGTCCATAGTTATTAGCTAGATGGCTTCTTCTCTCTTTTTGGATCTCAATACAATGTTCTCCCCCTCTCTTGTGGAGATCTATTCGATTTAATCTTCTTTTTGTGGTGTGTTTGTTGAGACCAAAGAATTGTGGGTTTATGATCAAGATTATCTATGAACAATATTTGAATCTTCTCTGAATTCTTTTATGTATGATTGGTTATCTTTGCAAGTCTCTTCGAATTATCAGTTTGGTTTGGCCTACTAGATTGACCTTTCTTGCAATGGGAGAAGTGCTTAGCTTTGGGTTCAATCTTGTGGTGTCCTTTATCAGTGACAGTAGGGGCAGCAAGGCACGTACTATATTGTTGCCATCGAGGATAACAAGATGGGGTTTTCATCATATTGCATGAGTTTATCCCTCTACATCATGTCATCTTGCTTAAGGCGTTACTCTGTTTTCATGAACTTAATACTCTAGATGCATGCTGGATAGAGGTCGATGAGTGGAGTAATAGTACTAGATGCAGGCAGGAGTCGGTCTACTTGTCTCGGACGTGATGCCTATAGACATGATCATACCTAGATATTCTCATAACTATGCTCAATTCTGTCAATTGCTCAACAGTAATTCATTCACCCATCGTACAGTACTTGTGCTCTTGAGAAAATCCACTAGTAAAATCTATGGCCCCGGGGTCTATCTTCATCATATTAATCTTCCAATACTTAGTTATTTCCTTTGCTTTTTACTTTGCTTTTATTTTACTTTGCATCTTTATCATAAAAATACCAAAAATATTATCTTATCATATCTATCAGATCTCACTCTCGTAAGTGGCCATGTAGGGATTGACAACCCCTTATCGCGTTGGTTGTGAGGATTTATTTGTTTTGTGTAGGTACGAGGGACTCGCGCATAGCCTCCTACTGGATTGATACCTTGGTTCTAAAAAACTGAGGGAAATACTTACGCTACTTTACTGCATCATCCCTTCCTCTTCGGGGAAAACCAACGCAGTGCTCAAGAGGTAGCATATAACTATCCCTCAACATGCAACAAAGAGTCACTCCAAAGTCACTAATAGCGGCGAACAAACGAAGAGATTATGGTAGGGTACGAAACCACCTCAAAGTTATTCTTTCCGATCAATCCATTGGGCTATTCCTATAAGTGTCACAAACAGCCCTAGAGTTCGTAGTAAAATAACACCTTAAGACACAAATCAACCAAAACCCTAATGCCACCTAGATACTCCAATGTCACCTCAAGTATCTGTGGGTATGATTATACGATATGCATCACACAATCTCAGATTCATCTATTCAAACCAACACAAAGTACTTCAAAGAGTGCCCCAATGTTTCTACCGGATAGTCAAGACGAAAACGTGTGCCAACCCCTATGCATAGGTTCATGGGCGGAACCAGCAAGTTGGTCACCAAAATATACATCAAGTGGATCAATAGAATACCCCATTGTCACCACGGGTATCCCACGCAAGACATACATCAAGTGTTCTCAAATCCTTAAAGACTCAATCCGATAAGATAACTTCAAAGGGAAAAATCAATCCATTACAAGAGAGTAGAGGGGGAGAAACATCATAAGATCCAACTATAATATCAAAGCTCGCGATACATCAAGATCGTACCACCTCAAGAACACGAGAGAGAGAGAGAGAGAGATCAAACACATAGCTACTGGTACATACCCTCAGCCCCGAGGGAGAACTACTCCCTCCTCGTCATGGAGAGCGCCGGGATGATGAAGATGGCCACCGGAGAGGGATTCCCCCTCCGGCAGGGTGCTGGAACGGGTCTAGATTGGCATTCGGTGGCTACGGAGGCTTCTGGCGGCAGAACTCCCGATCTATTGTGCTCCTCAAAGTTTTTAGGGTATATGGGTATATATGGGAGGAAGAAGTACGTCGGTGGACCTCAGGGCTGTCCACGAGGCAGGGGGCGCGCCCAAGGGGTGGGCGTGCCCCGCACCCTCGTGGGCAGCCCGGGACTCTCCTGCTCCAACTTCGATACTCCGTGGGCTTCTTCTGGTCCAAAAATAAGTTCCGTGAAGTTTCAGGTCAATTGGACTCCGTTTGATTTTCCTTTTTTGCGATACTCTAAAACAAGGAAAAAACAGAAACTGGCACTGGGCTCTGGGTTAATAGGTTAGTCCCAAAAATAATATAAAAGTGCATAATAAAGCCCATAAACATCCAAAACAGATAATATAATAGCATGGAACAATCAAAAATTATAGATACGTTGGAGATGTATCAGCATCCCCAAGCTTAATTCCTGCTCGTCCTCGAGTAGGTAAATGATAAAAACAGAATTTTTGATGTGGAATGCTACCGAACATATTTCTCTAAGTAATTCTCTTCATTTTGGCATGAATGTTCAGATCCATAAGATTCAAGACAAAAGTTTAATATTGACATAAAAATAATAATACTTCAAGCATACCAACTAAGCAATCATGTCTTCTCAAAATAACATGGCCAAAGAAAGTTCATCCCTACAAAATCATATAGTTTGGTCATGCTCCATTTTCGTCACACAAGAATGCTCTCATCATGCACAACCCCGATGACAAGCCAAGCAATTGTTTCATACTTTAGTAATCTCAAACCTTTTTCAACTTTCACGCAATACATGAGCGTGAGCCATGGATATAGCACTATGGGTGGAATAGAATATAATGAGGGGGTTATGTGGAGAAGACAAAAAGGAGAAAGTCTCACATCGATGCGGCTAATCAATGGGCTAGGGAGATGCCATAAGGAAGACAATCAAATAACACCTCATGTTTCAAATTTGTTACACAACGTTTACCATACGTGCATGTGATAACCCACAAGTATAGGGGACCGCAACAGTTTTTGAGGGTAGAGTATTCAACCAAAATTTATTGATTCGACACAAGGGGAGCCAAAGAATATTCTCAAGTATTAGCAGCTGAGTTGTCAATTCAACCACACCTGGAAACTTAATATCTGCAGCAAAGTGTTTAGTAGCAAAGTAATATGATAATAGTGATAAAGGTAACAAAAGGTAACGGTAGTAAAAGCAATGTTTTTGGTATTTTGTAGTGGTGATAGTAATAGCAACAGAAAAGTAAATAAGCGAAGAACAATATGTGGAAAGCTCGTAGGCAATGGATCGGTGATGGAGAATTATGCCGGATGCGGTTCATCATGTAACAGTCATAACCTAGGGTGACACAGAACTAGCTCCAGTTCATTGATATAATGTAGGCATGTATTCCGAATATAGTCATACGTGCTTATGGAAAAGAACTTGCATGGCATCTTTTGTCCTACCCTCCCGTGGCAGCGGGGTCCTTACGGAAACTAAGGGATATTAAGGCCTCCTTTTAATAGAGAACCGGAACAAAGCATTAACACATAGTGAATACATGAACTCCTCAAACTACGGTCATCACCGGTAAGTATCCCGATTATTGTCACTTCGGGGTTAACGGATCATAACACATAATAGGTGACTATAGACTTGCAAGATAGGATCTAGAACTCTCATATATTGATGAAAACATAATAGGTTCAGATCTGAAATCATGGCACTCGGGCCCTAGTGACAAGCATTAAGCATAGCAAAGTCATAGCAACATCATTCTCAGAACATAGTGGATAGTAGGGATCAAACCCTAACAAAACTAACTCAATTACATGATAGATCCCATCCAACCCATCACCGTCCAGCAAGCCTACGATGAAATTACTCATGCACGGCGGTGAGCATCATGAAATTGGTGATGGAGGATGGTTGATGATGACGATGGCGACGGATTCCCCTCTCCGAAGCCCCGAACGGACTCCAGATCAGCCCTCTCGAGAGGTTTTAGGGCATGGCGACGGCTCCGTATCATAAAACGTGATGATTTCTTCTCTCTGATTTTTTTTCTCAACGAAACTTATATGGAGGTGGAGTTGGAGTCGGAGACGCAACAGGGGGCCCACGAGGTAGGGGGGCACGCCCTAGGGGAGCAGGCGCGCCCCCACCCTTGTGGCAAGACGGTGGGCCCCTGGGCCTTCATCTTTGGCAGGTATTTTTCTTATTTTCTGAAAAGTGTCTCCGTGAAGTTCAAGGTCATTCCAAGAACGTTTGATCCTGCACTTAAATAACACCATGGTAGTTCTGCTGAAAACAACGTCAGTCCGGGTTAGTTCCATTCAAATCATGCAAGTTAGAGTCCAAAACAAGGGCAAGCGTGTTTGGAAAAGTAGATACGTTGGAGACGTATCAACTCCCCCAAGCTTAAACCTTTGCTTGTCCTCAAGCAATTCAGTTGACAAACTGAAAGTGATAAAGAAAAACTTTTACAAACTCTGTTTGCTCTTGTTGTTGTAAATATGTAAAGCCAGCATTCAAGTTTTCATCAAAGATTATAACTAACCACATTTGCAATAACGCATAGGTCTCAAGTTTACTCATATCAATAGCATAATCAACTAGCGAGCCATAATAATAAAACTCGGATGACAACACTTTCTCAAAACAATCATAATATGATATAACAAGGTGGTATCTCGCTAGCCCTTTTTGAGACCGCAAAACATAAATGCAGAGCACCTTTAAAGACCAAGGACTGACTAGACATTGTAATTCATGGTAAAAGAGATCCAGTCAAGTCATACTCAATGTAAACTAACAATAATGAATGCAAATGACAACGGTGCTCTCCAACTGGTGCTTTTTGATAAGAGGATGATGACTCAGCATAAAAGTAAATAGATAGGCCCTTCGCAGAGGGAAGCAGGGATTTGTAGAGGTGCCAGAGCTCGGTTTTGAAATAGAGGTGAATAATATTTTGAGCGGTATACTTTCATTGTCAACATAACAACCAAGAGATGGCGATATCTTCCATGCTACACACATTATAGGCGATTCCCAAACAGAATGGTAAAGTTTATACTCCCCCTTCCACCACAAGCATCAATCCATGGCTTGCTCGAAATAACGAGTGCCTCCAACTAACAAGAATCCCAGGGGGAGTTTTGTTTGCAATTATTTTGATTTAGTTTGCATAAAGCATGGGACTGGGCATCCCGATGACCAGCCATTTATCTCGTGAGTGAGGAGCGGAGTCCACTCCTCTTGAGAATAACCCGCCTAACATGGAAGATACATACAACCCTAGTTGATACATGAGCTATTCGAGCATACAAAACATGATATTTATTTGAAGGTTTAGAGTTTGGCACATACAAATTTACTTAGAACGGCAGGTAGATACCGTATATAGGTAGGTATAGTGGACTCATGTGGAATAACTTTGGGGTTTAAGGAGTTTGCATGCACAAGCAGTATTCCTGCTTAGTACAGGTGAAGGCTAGCAAAAGACTGGGAAGCGACCAGCTAGAGAGCGACAACAGTCATGAACATGCATTAAAATTAATCAACACTAAATGCAAGCATGAGTAGGATATAATCCACCATGAACATAAATATCGTGAAGGCTATGTTGATTTTGTTTCAACTACATGCGTGAACATGTGCAAGTCAAGTCACTTAAATCATTCAGAGGAGGATACCACCCTATCATACCACATCATAACCATTTTAATAGCATGTTGGCACGCAAGGTAAACCATTATAACTCATAGCTAATCAAGCATGGCATAAGAAACTATGATCTCTAGTTGTCATTGCAAACATGTTTATTCATAATAGGCTGAATCAGGAACGATGAACTAATCATATTTACAAAAACAAAAGAAGTCGAGTTCATACCAACTTTTCTCATCTCAGCCAGTTCATCATATATCATCATAATTGCCTTTCACTTGCACGACCGAATGATGTGAATAATAATAATAGTGCACGTGCATTGGACTAAGCTGGAATCTGCAAGCATTCAATAAACAGGAGAAGACAAGGCAATATGGGCTCTTTTGTCAGATAAACAATAATGCATATAAGAACCACTTCAACAATTTAATTATGGTCTTCTCCTATTGACCCCCAAAGAAAAGAAAATAAATAAAACTATTTACACGGGAATGCTCCCAACAAGCAAAAGAAGAACAGGAAATCTTTTTGGGTTTTCTTTTTAATTACTACTACAAGCATGGAAATTAAAACTAGCTAAAAGCTACAACTAATTTTTTTGGTTTTTATTAAGGTTTATTAAACACACAAGAAGAAAGCATAAAAAAGGAAATTAAACTAGCATGGATGATACAATGAAAAAGTATGAGCACCGACATCTAGCAATGAGTGTGTGAACATAAATGTAATGTCGGTGGGAAATACGTACTCCCCCAAGCTTAGGCTTTTGGCCTAAGTTGGTCTATCGCCACGGCTGGCCTGGCGGATATCCATAATAGTAGCTGGGGTCGTACTGCGATGAGGAAGAAGAAGGCGCCGATTGCCACTGGCTGGCAATCATCTCCGGATCCCACTGGTAATTAGACTGTCGTGAGGGATCAAATTGTAGTTCCGGCTCTGGCTCGTCGGCTGGTGCAGGGTTCCGGTAAGCTTGAATAACCGTCAATGGAACAAGGTACGTGCCTACAGACAAATCAAACAAAGAAGGAGCAGGCAGGGTAATAGTCTCAGGATGATGTTTGTTAAAGAACAATTGATATTTAAGCTCTCCTGCCCTATTCTTAACAATAAAATCATGTGCTACCATACTTTTATAATCTATATAAACACGGGGCAGCACCTTTTCTTCCTTCTCAACATGCCTAATAGGTATGTTAAAACGTGCAGCTAGGCGTGAGGCATAGATGCCTCCAAAGATAGGGCCTTTGGTACGGTTCAGACTTAACTGTTTGGCAATAATACCGCCCATACTAAAAGTGTTATCACTGTATAAACCTTCAAGCAAAATAATAATATCAGTGATACTAAGGTTTCCATAGTTTCCGCGACCAATTAAGCAACGACTAGCAAATAATGCAAAGTAGCCTAAAACAGGAAAATGTATGCTAGTGATTCGTGCATCGGAAACCTTCCTTGTTTCCCCTACAGTGATAGTGTCAATAAATCCCTCCACATCATCACGATGTGGTTCTTCTGTCTTGCCCCCAAAAGGGACTAAACAGATCCGACAAAATAATAAAGTGACATCTCCTTATGCTCATCATATAAATGGAATTCCACCATAGGTGGTGAGTTCCTAGAATGAAAAATGAAAGTTTTGCACAAAGGTATTTGTGAGCAAGAGATATTGATCGCATTGGTCGTGGAGGAAAGAGGTAAGGCCTGCAGTCTAAGCCAACTCATAAAAATCTTCATAAATCCCGGCTGCTCTCAGGAAATCCTCGGAAGGCCATTCACACGCCCGAACCTCCGTGGTGCGAGGCAGATTATAATTAGGCTTTGGTGCCTTTTCCTTCGAGCTTTGGCTCGATGAGCCCCTCAAGAGTCTCCTCATCATTTTCTGAAAAAAAATCTGAAATTTTTAGTAACTTCAAAATAAAAGTAAAGCAAACTCAATAATATTGATAGCAACTACTCCTACAAGTGCCTAGGGCCTATATCATGCATCAAAACTACTTTTGACCATATAAATTTGACATGCAAGCTCAAGAACAGGGTCACCTAAGCAGCAAAAATTTACAATGACTAAAGCACTAGAACAAGAACTAATTGGACCAATGGAGGAGTCACATACCAAGGAACAATCTCCCCAAGCAGTTTTGTGAGAGGTGCTTTGAGCAAGGAGATCGAAAATGGCAACATAATGAGCTTGGACTCGGGTTTGAGCTGGTTTTTCGTGTTTGGGGGATGAAGATGAAGTGTGTGGGTGCAAGAATAAGTGGAGGAGGGCCACCATGGGCCCACGGGGCAGGGGGCGCGCCCTAGAGGGGTGTCCGCGCCCTCCACCCTCGTGGCAAGGTAGTTGGCCCCCCTGGTCTGTTCTTTGTTCCATAAATCCTCAAATATTCTAGAAAAAATCATATTTAATTTTCAGGGCATTTGGAGAACTTTTATTTTCGAGGTACTTTTATATTGCATGGATAATCGGATAACAGACAGACAAATATTTATTTTTATTTTATTTAATATAAATAACAGAAAGTAAAAGTTGGGTACAGAAGGTTGTGCCTTCTAGTTTCATCCATCTCATGATCATCAAAAGAAATCCACTAACAAGGTTGATCAAGTCTTGTTAACGAACTCATTCCGAATAACATGGAACCGGAGAAATTTCGAATAACACTATGTTACCTCAACGGGGATATGCACATCCCCAATAATAAGAATATCATATTTCTTCTTGACAGTAGGAAGAGGAAATTCAAAACCTCCAAATATAATCGATGGAATTTTTCCAATAGAGTTGATACTATGAACTTGAGGTTGTTTCCTTGGAAAGTGTACCGTATGCTCATTACCATTAACATGAAAAGTGACATTGCCTTTAGTGCAATCAATAACAGCCCCTGCAGTATTCAAAAAGGGTCTTCCAAGAATAATAGATATACTATCGTCCTCGGGAATATCAAGAATAACAAAGTCCGTTAAAATAGTAACATTTGCAACTACAACAGGCGCATCCTGACAAATACCGACAGGTATAGCAATTGATTTATCAGCCATTTGCAAAGATATTTCAGTAGGTGTCAACTTATTCAAATCAAGTTTACGATATAGAGAGAGAGGCATAACACTAACACTGGCTCCAAGATTACATAAAGCAGTTTTAACATAGTTTCTTTTAATGGAGCATGGTATAGTTGGTACACCGGGATCTCCAAGTTTCTTGGGTATTCCACTCTTAAAAGTATAATCAGCAAGCATGGTGGAAATTTCAGCTTTCGGTATCTTTCTTTTATTTGTAATAATATCTTTCATGTACTTAGCATAAGGATTTGTTTTGAGCATATCAGTTAATCGCACACGCAAAAAGATAGGTCTAATCATTTCAGCAAAGCGCTCAAAATCCTCATCATCCTTTTTCTTGGATGGTTTGGGAGGAAAAGGCATGGGTTTCTGAACCCAAGGCTCTCTTTCTTTACCATGTTTCCTAGCAAAAAAGTCTTTCTTATCATAACATTGATTCTTTGATTGTGGGTTATCAAGATCAACAGCAGGTTCAATTTCTATGTCATTATCATTACTAGGTGGAGCATCATCATGAGCATTATTATTAAGATTATCACTAGTTTCAGGTTCATTACCAGGTTGAGTTTCAGCATCAGAAATAGAAATATCATTTGGATTCTCAGGTGTTTCAACAATAGGATCACTAGAAGCATGCAAAGTCCTATCATTTTTCTTCTTCTTCTTTTTAGAAGAACTAGGTGCATCTATATTATTTCTATGAGAATCTTGCTCAATTCTTTTAGGATGGCCTTCAGCATACAAAGGTTCCTGAGTCATTCTACCAGTTCTAGTAGACACTCTAACAGCATAATCATTATCTTTACTATTCAATTCATTAAGAAAATCATTTTGAGCTTTAAGTACTTGTTCTACTTGAGTGGTAACCATAGAAGCATGTTTACTAATAAGTTTAAGTTCACTTTTAACATTAGCCATATAATCACCCAAGTGTTCAAGCATATTTGAATTGTTTTTCAATTGTCTACCAAAATAAGCATTAAAGTCTTCTTGGTTAGCCATAAATTTATCAAACTCATCTAAGCATGGGCTAGCAAATTTAGTAAATGGGATTACAGGTTTATCATATCTATAGAGAGAATTTACCTTTACTACCTGTGTCGGGTTATCAAGACCATGAGTTTCTTCAATAGGTAAAGGATTAAGATTATATGTTTCTTCAACAGGCGGTAAATTAGGACCATGTATTTCTTCAATAGGAGGTAAATTCTTAACATCTTCAGCTGTAATACCCTTTTCTTTCATAGATTTCTTTGGCTCTTGCATATATTCAGGACTGAGAAATAGAATACCCCTCCTCTTCGGAGTTGGTTTGGGAGTAGGCTCAGGAATTGGCTCCGGAGGTGTCCAATTATTTTCATTCATCAACATATTATTCAATAGAATTTCAGCTTCATCCAGTGTTCTTTCCCTGAAAACAGAACCAACACAACTATCCAGGTAATCTCTGGAGGCATCGGTTAGTCCATTATAAAAGATATCAAGTATTTCATTTTTCTTAAGAGGATGATCAGGCAAAGCATTAAGTAATTGGAGAAGCCTCCCCCAAGCTTGTGGGAGACTCTCTTCTTCAATTTGCAAAAAGTTATATATATATATATATATATATATATATATATATATCCCTTAAATCAGCTTGTTTCTTATGAGCAGGGAAATATTTAGCAGAGAATTAATAAATCATATCCTGGGGACTATGCACACAACTAGGATCAAGAGAATTAAACCATATCTTAGCATCACCCTTTAATGAGAACGGAAATATTATAAGGATATAAAAGTAGCGAGTTCTCTCATCTTTAGTGAACAGGGTAGGTATATCATTCAGTTTAGTAAGGTGTGCCACAACAGTTTCAGATTCATAACCATGAAAAGGATCAGATTCAACCAAAGTAATTATATCAGGATCAACAGAGAATTCATAATCCTTATCAGTAACAAAGATAGGTGAAGTAGCCAAAGCAGGGTGAGGTTTCATTCTATCATTTAGGGATTGCTTACTCCATTTAGCTGATAATTTTTTAAGTTCAGTTCTATTTCTGCAAGCTAAAATGGCTAAAGAAGCATCTTGATCAAATACATAACCCTTAGGAATAGCAAGTGGTTCTTCATCATCACTTTCATCAGTATCATCAGATTCAATATTTTCAATTTCTCTAGCCCTAGCAAGTTGTTCATCAAGAGAAGCACTAAGTGGCACGGTAGTATCAGGCATAGAGGTAGTTTCATCATAAGTACCATGCATAGCAGAAGTGGCATCATCAATAACATGCGACATATCACAACGAATAGCAGAAGCAGGTGTAGGTGTCGCAAGCTTACTCAAAACAGAAGGTGAATCAAGTGCAGAGCTAGATGGCAGTTCCTTACCTCCCCTCATAGTTGAGGGATAGATCTTGGTTTTTGGATCTCTCAAGTTCTTCATAATGATAAGCAGATATATATATCCAAGTGACTCAAAGAATAGAGCTATGCTCCCCGGCAATGGCGCCAGAAAATAATCTTGATAACCCACAAGTATAGGGGATCGCAAATGTTTTCGGGGGTAGAGTATTCAACCCAAATTTATTGATTCGACACAAGGGGGGCAAAGAATATTCTCAAGTATTAGCAGCTGAGTTGTCAATTCAACCACACCTGGAAACTTAATATCTACAGCAAAGTGTTTAGTAGCAAAGTAATATGATAATAGTGATAACGGTAACAAAAGGAAACGGTAGTAAAAGCAATGTTTTTGGTATTTTTAGTGATGATAGCAATAGCAACGGAAAAGTAAATAAGCGAAGAACAATATGTGGAAAGCTCGTAGGCAATGGATCGGTGATGCAGAATTATGCCGGATGCGGTTCATCATGTAACAGTCATAACCTAGGGTGACACAGAACTAGCTCCAGTTCGTTGATATAATGTAGGCATGTATTCTGAATATAGTCATACGTGCTTATGGAAAAGAACTTGCATGACATCTTTTGTCCTACCCTCCCGTGGCAGCGGGGTCCTTACGGGAACTAAGCGATATTAAGGCCTCCTTTTAATAGAGAACCAGAACAAAGCATTAACACATAGTGAATACATGAACTCCTCAAACTACAGTCATCACCGGTAAGTATCCTGATTATTGTCACTTCGGGGTTAACGGATTATAACACATAATAGGTGACTATAGACTTGCAAGATAGGATCTAGAACTCTCATATATTGATGAAAACAAAATAGTTTCAGATCTGAAATCATGGCACTTGGGCCCTAGTGACAAGCATTAAGCATAGCAAAGTCATAGCAACATCAATCTCAGAACATAGTGGATACTAGGGATCAAACCCTAACAAAACTAACTCGATTACATGATAGATCCCATCCAACCCATCACCGTCCAGCAAGCCTATGATGAAATTAGTCACGCACAATGGTGAGCATCATGAAATTGGTGATGGAGGATGGTTGATGATGACTATGGCGACGGATTCCCCTCTCCGGAGCGCCGAACGGACTCCAGATCAGCCCTCCCGAGAGGTTTTAGGGCTTGGCGGTGGCTCCGTATCGTAAAATGCGATGATTTCTTCTCTCTAATTTTTTTCTCATCGAAACTCAATATATGGAGGTGGAGTTGGAGTCGGAGACGCAACAGGGGGCCCATGAGGTAGGGGGGCGCGCCCTAGGGGGGCAGGCGCGCCCCCCACCCTCGTGGCAAGACGGTGGCCCCCCTGGCCTTCATCTTTGGCAGGTATTTTTCTTATTTTTTGAAAAGTGTCTCCGTGATGTTTCAGGTCATTCCGAGAACGTTTGATGCTACACATAAATAACACCATGATAGTTCTGCTAAAAACAACATCAGTCCGGGTTAGTTCCATTCAAATCATGCAAATTAGAGTCCAAAACAAGGGCAAAAGTGTTTGGAGAAGTAGATACGTTGGAGACGTATCAACATGCTACGGGACTTGCAAACTTCAACACAAGTATTCCTCAAATTCACAACTACCCAACTAGCACAACTTTGATATCACTATCTCCATATCTCAAAACAATCATCAAGTATCAAACTTCTCTTAGTATTCAATGCACTTCATATGAAAGTTTTTATTATATCCCTCTTGGATGCCCATCATATTAGGACTAAATTCATAACCAAAGCAAATTACCATGCTGTTTAGGACTCTCAAAATAATATAAGTGACGCATGAGAGATCATCTGTTTCTTAAAATAAACCACCACCGTGCTCTAAAAAGATATAAGTGAAGCACTAGAGCAACAGCAAACTACTCTGAAAGATATAAGTGAAGATCAATGAGTAGTCGAATAATTATGCAACTATATGAAGACTCTCTAACATTTAAGAATTTAAGATCTTGGTATTTTATTCAAACAGCAAGCAAATCCTAACAAAATAAATTGACGCTCCAAGCAAAACACATATCATGTGGTAAATAAAAATATAGCTCCAAGTAAAGTTACCGATGAACGAAGACGAAAGAGGGGATGCCTTCCAGGGCATCCCCAAGCTTAGGCTCTTGGTTGTCCTTGAATATTACCTTGGGGTGCCTTGGGTATCCCCAAGCTTAGGCTCTTTCCACTCCTTATTCCATAGTCCATCGAATCTTTACCCAAAATATGAAAACTTCACAACACAAAACTTAACAGAAAACTCGTAAGCTCCGTTAGCGAAAGAAAACAAAACACCACTTCAAGGTACTGTAATGAACTCATTCTTTATTTATATTGGTGTTAGACCTACTGTCTTCCAACTTCTCTATGGTTTATAAACTCTTTTACGAGCCATAGATTCATCAAAATAAGCAAACAACACGCGAAAAAGAGAATCTATCAAAAACAGAACAGTCTGTAGTAATCTGTAACTAACGCAAACTTATGGAACCCCAAAAATTCTAAAATAAATTGCTGCACGTGAGGAATTTATCTATTAATCATCTGAAAAAATAATTAACTAAATAGCACTCTCCAAATAAAAATGGCAGCAATTCTCGTGAGCACTAAAGTTTTTGTTTTTTACAGCAAGATCAACAAGACTTTCCCCAAGTCTTCCCAACGGTTCTACTTGGCACAAACACTAAATAAAACATAAAAACTCAATCATAACATAGGCTAGATAAATTATTTATTACTAAACAGGAGCAAAAATAAAGGGACAAAAATAAAGTTGGGTTGCCTCCCAACAAGCGCTATCGTTTAACGCCCCGAGCTAGGCATGATGATTTCAATGATGCTCACATAAAAGATAAGAATTGAAACATAAAGAGAGCATCATCAAGAATATAACTAGCATATTTAATCCTAACCCACTTACTATGCATAGGTATTTTGTGAGCAAAAAACTTATGGGAACAATAATCAACTAGCATAGGAGGGCAAAACAAGCATAACTTCAAAACTTTAAGCACATAGAGAGGAAACTTGATATTATTGCAATTACTACAAGAATATGTTCCTCCCTCATGATAATTTTCAGGAGCATCATGAATGAATTCAACAATATAACTATCACATAAAGCATTCTTTTCATGATCTACAAGCATAGAAATTTTATTACTCTCCACATAAGCAAATTTCTTCTCATCAATAGTAGTGGGAGCAAATTTCTTCTCATCAATAGTAATGGGAGCAAACTCAACGAAATAACTATCATGTGAGGCATAATCCAATTGAAAACTAAAATCATGACGACAAGTTTCATGGATATCATTATTCTTTATAGCATACAAGTCATCACAATAATCATCATAGATAGCAACTTTGCTCTCATAATCAATTGGAACCTCTTCCGAAATAGTGGATTCATCACAAAGTAAAGTCATGACCTCTCCAAATCCACTTTTATCAATATAATCATCATAAATAGGAGGCATTCTATCATCAAAAAAATTCTCATCAAAACTTGGGGGACAAAAAATATCATCTTCATCAAACATAGCATCCCCAAGCTTGTGGCTTTGCATATCATTAGCAGCATGGATATTCAAAGAATTCATACTAACAACATTGAAATCATGCTCATCATACAAATATTTAGTGCCAAACATTCTAATGCATTCTTCTTCTAGCACTTGAGCACAATTATCGGAATCCTTATTCTCACGAAAGACATTAAAAAGATGAAGCATATGAGGCATCCTTAATTCCATATATTTTGTAGTTTTCTTTTATAAACTAAACTAGTGCTAAAACAAGAACCTAAAAGATTCGATTGCAAGATCTAAAGATATACCTTCAAGCGCTAACCTCCCCGGCAACGACGCCAGAAAAGAGCTTGATGTCTACTACACAACCTTCTTCTTGTAGACGTTGTTGGGCCTCCAAGTGCAGAGGTTTGTAGGACAGTAGCAAATTTCCCTCAAGTGGATGACCTAAGGTTTATCAATCCGTGGGAGGCGTAGGATGAAGATGGTCTCTCTCAAGCAACCTTGCAACCAAATAACAAAGAATCTCTTGTGTCCCCAACACACCCAATACAACGGTAAATTGCATAGGTGCACTAGTTCGGCGAAGAGATGGTGATACAAGTGTAATATGGATGGTAGATAAAGGTTTTTGTAATCTGAAAATATAAAAACAACAAGGTAACTAATGATAAAAGTAAGCGTAAATGGCATTGCAATGCTAGGAAACAAGGCCTAGGGTTCATACTTTCACCAGTGCAAGTTTTCTCAACAATAATAACATAATTGGATCATATAACTATCACTCAACATGCAACAAAGAGTCACTCCAAAGTCACTAATAGCGGCGAACAAACGAAGAGATTATGGTAGGGTACGAAACCACCTCAAAGTTATTCTTTCCGATCAATCCATTGGGTTATTCCTATAAGTGTCACAAACAGCCCTAGAGTTCGTAGTAAAATAACACCTTAAGACACAAATCAACCAAAACCCTAACGTCACCTCAAGTATCCGTGGGTATGACTATATGATATGCATCACACAATCTCAGATTCATCTATTCAAACCAACAAAAAGTACTTCAAAGAGTGCCCCAAAGTTTCTACTGGAGAGTCAAGACGAAAACGTGTGCCAACCCCTATGCATAGGTTCATGGGCGGAACCCGCAAGTTGATCACCAAAACACACATCAAGTGGATCAATAGAATACCCCATTGTCACCACGGGTATCCCATGCAAGACATACATCAAGTGTTCTCAAATCCTTAAAGACTCAATCCGATAAGATAACTTCAAAGGGAAAACTCAATCCATTACAATATAGCAGAGGGGGAGAAACATCATAAGATCCAACTATAATAGCAAAGCTCGCGATACATCAAGATCGTACCACCTCAAGAACACGAGAGAGAGAGAGAGAGAGAGATCAAACACATAGCTACTGGTACATACCCTCAGCCCCGAGGGAGAACTACTCCCTCCTTGTCATGGAGAGCACCAGGATGATGAAGATGGCCATCGGAGAGGGATTCCCCCTCCGGCAGGGTGCCGGAACGGGTCTAGATTGGCTTTCGGTGGCTACGGAGGCTTCTGGTGGCGGAACTCCCGATCTATTGTGCTCCTCGAAGTTTTTAGGGTATATGGGTATATATGGGAGGAAGAAGTATGTCGGTGGACCTACGGGCTATCCACGAGGCAGGGGGCGTGCCCCCACCCTCGTGGGCAGCCCGGGACTCTCCTGCTCCAACTTCGATACTCCGTGGGCTTCTTCTGGTCCAAAAATAAGTTCCGTGAAGTTTCAGGTCAATTTGACTCTGTTTTATTTTCCTTTTTTGTGATACTCTAAAACAAGGAAAAAAACAGAAACTGGCATTGGGCTCTGGGTTAATAGGTTAGTCCCAAAAATAATATAGAAGTGCAAAATAAAGCCCATAAACATCCAAAACAGATAATATAATAGCATGGAACAATCAAAAATTATAGATACATTGGAGACGTATCAGGAACCTGGACCAGTGGGGGCATGCTAAGTGCACCCACTGGGTGTAGTCCCCGAGACTATCGTTGAATGTTTGATTATGCAGTAGTCTTAGAGTTCTTTTCACTCGGAAGCGAATAATATTTGGCTCTTTCCACTGATGTATCTTTTTACTGACTTCAGAAATCCTGTGAGCTCATCTCCAAATTTGTTGAATTCGAGGAGAAGCATAGACAGCTCAACCTTGACTTGGAGTTGGCCAAACAGAACTTGCAGAAGGACAAAGACGAAGCAGCTGGTATGGAAGGTAACAACTTGTCGACTGTGAGATTGGACTGTCTCTCAAGCCATGTCCTCGTTATTCTCTCTGAACCGAGTGTTGTATATATATATATATTTAGAGAAAATGAGGCAGGCTCTGGCATAGAAGGACCTTGAACTCGCCGCAGCATAGAAGGAAGCTCAAGAGAAAACCACACTCGCCGACAAGTAGCTGGCTTCAGTCGGGGTGCTACAGGAAGACAATGCTAAGCTGAAGACATCTCTTGCCGAGGCTAATAGAGAAGTGACCCGTATGAAGAAGGACAGAGTAGCCTTGAATGAAAAAATTGAAGACATTTCTCAGCAGAGAAATAACCTAGAGGCTTATCTGGGGGGGCTCGCCAAGAAGTTATTCCTTATGCTTGAAGGTACTTTTCCTTGTCCGACTGTTACGCTATCGTCGATTCACCATAAGCCGTCGACGAACTAGTTCTTTGTGATTGTAGAATTCTGTCAAAACTTTGAGGAGGAAACTAGGCGAATCGAGACAAGCTTGGACCCCGTCAACTCCCCTGTCAAGGATGAAGCTGCCATGAACATGCTCTGACTGGAATCCCGTCTTACCAGCATTACAGACTACCTTGCTCGACTGAAGGTTGCGGTGTCGCGGATTTACACGGCGCTTTGGCCAAAGGAAACGCTCCAAAATGACCTCGAGTCCTTGATGACTCGACTCAATACTATCCCTGGTCGAGTGCAGGAATGGAAGAAGTCGTCTGCTTGATGTGGTGTTAATGTAGCTCTGTTTCTTGTTCGTGTCCATTGCAAGGAGGCCAAAGAAGAAAAGCTTGTAGTGATCAAGGTTGCCAACACCAAGAGACTCGACTTCCAGTCTTTTATGGAGACCTTCATTGCTGCTGCTACTCGAATTGCAGATGGAATCGACCTAGATGAGTTCGTCGAGCCTGCCAGTCCTCCTCCTGCAGAGTGAACAAACTTTTTATGATCCGATTAAATTTTCCTCGGTATGCCGAGTGGTTTTGTAACCATTAAACTCCTTTGGGCCAGATGCCCGAGTACTCTAATCTGCAGTCTGGAACCTCGTGGGATTTATCTGAACTTTGCTATTTTTTGAATCTCTTGACTCTGAGTGGAACTTGATTCTTCAGTCTAAATTGTTACTGACTCTGTGATGCAGCTCAGTCGAGTGGATCATGAACGTGGGCACTTGGTGCCATCCATAACCTGCACCTCGTTGACCTTGCAAATCAGGATAGAGCGGACATTGTAGAGTGGTTTTGTAACCATTAAACTCCTCCTGCAGAGTGAACAAACTTTTTATGATCCGATTAAATTTTCCTCGGCATGCCGAGTGGTTTTGTAACCATTAAACTCCTTTGGGCCAGATGCCCGAGTACTCTAATCTGCAGTCTGGAACCTCGTGGGATTTATCTGAACTTTGCTATTTTTTGAATCTCTTGACTCTCAGTGGAACTTGATTCTTCAGTCTAAATTGTTACTGACTCTGTGATGCAGCTCAGTCGAGTGGATCATGAACGTGGGCACTTGGTGCCGTCCATAACCTGCACCTCGTTGACCTTGCGGATCAGGATAGAGCGGACATTGTATTTGTGCCACATCTCTGAGGATAAGGTCATAGTAGACCTGCACCTCGTTGTCCTTGCGGATCAAGATGGAGCGGACATTGTATTTGTGTCGCAACTCCAAGGATAAGGTCGTAGTCGACATGCACCTCGTCGTCCTTGCGGATCAGGATGGAGCGGACATTGTACTTGTGCCACGGCTTTGATGATAAGGTCGCAGTCGACCTGTACCTCGTCGTCCCTGCGGATCAGGATGGAGCGTATTTTAAACTTAGGCGAGTACGAGACTGCAGCTAAGCCCCCGAGTGGGAGGATTGCTCTCCACTCAGTAGGATTTTTTTAACTTGCACGAGTACGAGACTGCAGCTAAGCCACCGAGTGGGAGAGTCGGGTGGTAGGTGCGACATATGCCAACGGGTGGCTTATCGTTGTGGGAGCCAGTAAGACGTCGCCGGTGCCTGGAAACGGGATGAGGCGAAGGCATGCACGCCGGCGAATCTTACCCAGCTTCGAGGCTCTCCTTGGAGATAACACCCCTACTGCTGCTCTGCGGGGTCTCCGCATGATCACTAGATGGACAAGTAGCTACACAATGCTCCTTGAGCTGTTTGGTGGGAGGAGGAAGAAGGGCACGGCTAGCTTGCTTCTTCTCCCTATGTGGTGTCTAAAGCTAGCTGGGGGTCCAACCCTTGGCATGGGTGTCCGGGGGGTTTATATAGGCCTACCCCCCGGGGGTACAATGGTAATCCGGCTGGGCGTGGGGCCCAGCCGTCTGTGTCTTCGCTCTTCGGCTTCTGCGCCGGCTGCTAGGGCCCGCCGGCTGGTGGGTCCCGCCGGCTGCCGGCTCCCTGGTCGACAGGCAGGCCCCACTGTCCAGGGCCTTGTCGGTGGTTGGTTACTGTTGCTCAATCTTGGTGACAAGGGCTTCGCCGAGGTATGCATGGCTACAGTGCTGTCGTCCGGTGGGTGGCCACTGTAGCCTCACTGCGTCCTATCTCCTTAATGGGGCGTCTCCTTCGAGGGGGTGGCAAGCCGGCTGGAGAGGGCCGGCTCCGTCTCAAGCCGACTGGGGGAGGCCAGGCCGCCTTCAGGTGTCTCTCTGCCTGAAGGGGCCCATCGCCCGTGGGCCGTACTGGTAACCCGTCGTGGATGACATCAGGGTCAGTGTGGCAACAGTGCCGCGCTGGACGGGTCATGGCCACCCGTACGGCGCACTGTGCCAGGCGCGCTCCGGGATTCGGGGGTGGCAGGCTTCACTGTAGCCACGCCCCGTCTCATCGCCGCTAGGTGGATGCAGACTTTGAGGGTACGGTCTCGACCGCTTTATGGGAGCCGGCTTCCTGGAGTCGGCCTCCTCGCGACCGGCTTCTCAAAGTCGGCCCTCCCGTGGCTTTCTTCATGAGGGCTAAAGTTGGGCCGCCTTCCAATAGCCGGCCTGGGAGACAGCCGGCCAGGGGAAGGCGGCCCTATGTCTTGGATTCTTGAGAGCCGGACGGGCTCGTAATTTTTTCAGAAGGGCCAGGGGAAGCCGGCTAGGCTACCCATGGCTATTTACTCCGACAGTAGTCCCCGAAGCTGATCGAGCTTCGAGGCGGAGAAAGGGACAAGAAGCTTGGTCAGCTTCCTACCTTGAAGAGCCGGCTTTGCCGGTGTATGCCGGTTTCAGAGAGCTCCGTTTCTCGTAGGCGGGAACGCGGGCCACGTGGCAAGGAAATCCTGCCAACGCACGCGCGCGACGGGACGCCGCCACATGCCCGGGCCCGCCACTCGCAGGCCTCGGTTCAGGCGCGGATCTTCCGTGGCCCACATGGGCCACTCGCCTTCCCGCGGCGGTTTTATTCCACCATCAAGGCATAGTAAACGCGGGACGTGGGGGAGTGGGCACGATCGATCCCCACGTTTCCCCATGCCGCGCCTCCTCGGCTCCGCCACTCGAGCCTATAAGTAGCGGGAGGAGGGGGAGAGAAAGAGGTTCGCACGCTCTCTCTCGCTCCGCCCCTTCTCGTCCTCCTTCCTTCCTCTCGTTGCCGCCGCAGCCTCCCGTCTCAGCGCCGCCGCGCCGCCACATCATCTTGCTCCCATGGCGCTGTCGAGCTCGTGGGACGGCTCCAACTACCATGAGGACCATGTTGAGTTCCTCCGCCAGACTCGGCACCTGCCCGACGCCAACCTCGTGCGGGTCCGCCTGGCGCCAGAGACGGAGATCTCGCCGGCACCGGAGGAGGGCGAGCGGGTCGTCTTCCACTCGCACTTCTTGCGCGGCTTTGGCCTTCCGGCGAGCGGATTCCTGCGCTTCTTCCTCGAGTTCTACAATCTTCAGCCGCATCACCTCACGCCCAACGCGGTGATGCTGTTGTCGGCCTTCGTCTCTCTTTGCGAAGGTTTCTTGGGGCTGCTCCCCACGCTGGAGCTCTGGGGGGAATTCTTCCAGAGCAAACTCGGCACCGTCATCGCAGGCATGCCCGCCCCCTGCGGGGCCTTCATCGCCATGAGGAGGTCGGGCGAGAACAACCCGTTCCCATCCATCCCCCTGACCCAGTCGGTGAAGATCTGGCAGAAGTCGTACTTCTACATGAAGAACGTCGCCCAGCAAGGAGATCACGTCAACCTGCCGGCTTACGTAGCCGGCCCGCCGGCTAGGAGGCAGCCCTCATGGAGTTTCCGGTCCAGGTCACTGTCTCAGGCTGGGAACACTGGCGTCTCCCGGCTTCGGGTGATGATCCAGTCGGAAGGCCTGAGCGGGGCCGACTTGGTGGCCGCCTTCGTGGAGCGCCGGATACTTCCTCTCCAAAGCCGGCCCCACATGATGTGTCAGATGAGCGGCCGCTTCGACCCAAGCCGGCTGAGCACCAGGGAGATGCCTCATGCGGAGGTGTCGTACATGGTAAATCATATCTCCAATTGCAAGCTCGCCGAGGACTGGCGATACGGCAAGGTGCCGTATTCTCGCGCCAACCCTCCGCCCGTGGTGAGCTTTCCTCTCTTTCTTCTTTTTGTTGGTAGCCGGCTTTATGATGGCCGGCTTCTGATCAGCCGGTTCTTCTTAGCAGAACCCCCTTCTTCCGCTGACGACCGGGGCAGCAGGGATAGAACGCCTGTACGTCCCCGACCGCACGGTGGACGACGTCGACGACCCGGATTTGGGGGCGGCCGCCATGGAAAACACCATCGTGGGGGACGACGCCGAGCCCGGAGGCACAGGGCTTACCGCCAGCTTCGAGGACTGGCCAGATGATGCCGAAGCCGAAGTCACCCCGCATTGCCAGCTGGCGGCCGACCATCAGGGCGCGGGCTTGTCCACCACGCCGGCTGCCAGCGGCGGCGCACAGAAGCGCCGGGCCACGTCAACCCTCTTCGGCAGTCGGCCGAAGAAGTCCAAAGCCTCCACCGCGGCGACCAAACGAGATGAGGCGGCCGCGAAAGCGGCCCGCTTCTGCAAGGCGGTGAAGCAGCCTCAGGCGGTCTCAGCGTAAGTCGTCGATTGCCTGGTCGCATGCTTTTCATCGTTCTCTCTTGTTCGAACATTCTTTCTAACCTTTTCTCGCTTGCTGGACAGGGCGCCGCTTTCCCTTGAGCGGGGTCCGGGCGGCTCCGTAGTTGGGCCGACTGGAGGGTCTTCGGGAGGCCACGGGGCGGAACGCCCGCGAGGCGCGGGAGGAGCATGAGGCGGCGGAAAAAGCGGCCGCCCAGGCGGCGAGGGAGCAGGCCGACACAGCAGCCAAGGCCCAGGCGGAGGCAGCGACCGCGGAAACGGAGGCGGAGGGTTCACGTAACCAGCATCCGCTGCTCGCCATTCCCCTCCGAGCCGTGGCCCTTGACACCCCATTGCCCCTGGCGGAGGAAATCGTCCAAGACCCGCCGCTGATGGAGAGGAGGGAGGACCTCGTGGCCTTCGCGGGGAGAGCGCCGCCGGCAGCGCCAACCGGAGCGGGCCAAGGCGGCCAATCGTCAGCGGCGCCAGAGGAGCCGGCCGGGGGTGAGCCAGAGGACGGAGCTGGCTTCGAGGTGCAGTCGGTGACGCGTCGGCATGCAGGAGGAGGCGCCGCTCCGCCGGAGTCGCGCCGAGTCGCGGGCGCCGGCCAGTTGGCGGAGGCTCTGGAAGGGGCCAGTACCGCCACGTCCGACTGGACTCCCAGCGGGGGGACTGGCGAGCTGAATGTGGCGGCTCAAGCGGTCCAGAGCCGGCTTCAAGCTCAGGCCGCCCTGCTGCAGCAGTACACCCAGGAGTTCCTGTCGACGCGGGCCGCCATCCGAGTGAGTCTTTCATTCTTGGCCGCTTTGGTCTCTTGATTTCTTACGTGGGGGCGCGTCAGCGCACCCACTGGGTGTAGTCCCCGAGATTCGGGCCGACTGCTGAGCAGTTGGGTCGGATCTTTCTTGACGACTACCTTATTTTGCTTCCTGTCTGAACTTCTAGGAATATCATAACTCCCTTGCTGCCGCCTTCAACTCCCAGGCTCGGGAGTTGGGTCGGAAGACCGACGACCTGGCCAACAGCCGAAGTAAGTGCTTGATCTTGTCTGTCTCCTATGGGGGCGCGTCAGCGCATCCACTGGGTGTAGTCCCCGAGATTCGGGCCGACTGTTGAGCAGTCGGGTCGGATCTTCCTTGACGACTTTTTCCTTATTGTTTTTTTTTCGTGCTTTCAGGGGCGAACGCCGACTTGAGGAGGGAGCTCGGCGATGCGCAGGCCGCCCTTCGTACCAAGGATGCTGAGTGCACTGCCTTGGTCCAGGAGCGTGACCGCCTGGCCAAGAAGCTGGCTGACCAAGAGGAGAGCCACAAGGCGGCCCTGTAGGAAACGCAGGATAGCGAGGCCGCCCTGAAGGCAGAGTTTGAGACCGAGGCGGCCAGTTGGGCCGAGACCCGGCGAGCGCTGGATGAAGGCTTCGGCCGCATCGAGGACTTGATCGACGGTAAGCCGCCTTCCTCGCTCCTCTCCTGCCCCTTGCCGCCTGGTTTTTGGCTTGACCTGTGCTGCTGCCTATTTTCTTGTGCAGACTACTTTCCCGGCTACTCCGCCCTCGCCGCCCAAACCATCAAGGCCCATCGCGAGGTGCGCCGTCAGGCGGGGGTCAACATCGCGCCGGACGCGAATCGGACGCTTGAGGAGCAGCTCTTGGCTGTCCAAGCGCGGCTACAGCCGGCTCACCGGATGCTTCGCCGGCTCCAACGTACTAGGGCGCAGGTGTTGGCCGCCCTCTGGCCTGGCGAGACGATCCCCCGCACCCCAAGCCGGACAGCCGACTGGCTGGAGGTCGCAGTCGGTCGCTTTGAAGCTTGGAAGGCGTCGGCGGCCCGTCTTGGAGCCGGGCGGGCGTTGGAGTTCGTTCGAGCTTGGTACCCAGGGCTGAACCTGGACCAGCTGCGCACTTGGCGGCTGGAGGCCGACGCGGAGCTGGAGGAGGTGCGGCCGGCTATCGCCCAGCGTGCTTCGACGATCGCCGAGTGCACCGACATCAGTGTTTTTGCACCTGAAATCAATGATGACGGTGTTGCCCAGCCGGAGGAGTGGTTCGGGCTGAACCCGGCGGTGGGCGAGGACTCGGCAGAGGAGATCGCCTCCAGCGACGAGGGCGAGGATGACGAAGAAGAGGACGGTGAAGACGTCGAGCCGGCTAGTGGAACAACCAGCCGGCCTCATGCTGACCGTGCCTCCAGCAACTAGGCGCGTGGAAGCGCGCCCTCTGCGGGAGGCGGTGATCAAGCCAAGGTTCGCCAGCCGGCCACTCCTTCAGCCGGCACAACCGTCTCCGCCGACCAGCCCGGCTCGTCGGTCGCCCCGCCAGCTTGACCTGCCGTCCTTATTTTTCCTGCTTGTTGCCTTTTGAACAATCTTTATTAAGCTTTCGCAGTTCCACCCACTGGGGGTGTATCCAAACTATGTTGAATGCTGGCCTCTTGGAGGTCTTTTATGTAAATATTATTATGTGCATGTTTGGTTTTCATTCGCGTATGCTTTTTATCCTTAGGCTTTTTCCTTTGCCGCCTTCCCTCTTTGGGGAGGCAAGTACTCGAGCTTCCTTGGATTGAAGTGAAGTGAATGGAAACCGGACGGCCGGCTATTTTGGTAGTCGGTCGGTGGTAGGCGGCAAACCGGCTTTCGTTATATTAGTCCGTTGGTCCCTGGCCATTTTTCGTGTGGGCATCCTTTCCTGCTTTTGACTCTTGCCAGCCGGACAGCCGGTTCTTCGAACTGCGACATTGGCAAGAGCTAAGCCTGGGTGTCGGCACACTACTTGTCTGACCGCGGGTAGGACTTCTAATATAACTCCAGTCAGCCAGTCCCCGGGCCGACTAGCCGAACCCGGTGCCGGACGGAACAAGTAAATGAAATGACAAGGTCATAAGCATGATACTTTTCATTCATAGATAAAAGATGGCAGTCCCTGAGCCCTCCTCGGGGGGCCTATCGTCTCGTATTTAGTACAAAAGTTAGCATGATACATACTGCATTTCAACTGTAAAATCTTCGAAGGAGGTTGGCGTTCCATGGTCGTTCCGACTCCTTGCCAGAGTCGTCTCTCTTGCGTGTGTTGGACTTCTGCGCGTCGATTAGGTAGTAGGAGTCGTTGCCTAGAGCTCTGCTGACGACGAAGGAGCCCTCCCAAGGGGCCGAGAGCTTGTGCTAGCTGGCTGTTCGCTGGATCAGCCGGAGCACAAGATCGCCCTCTTGGAAAGATCTTGGCCTGACCTTCTAACTGTGGTAGCGGCGCAAACCCTGCTGGTAGATGGCAGACCGGCTGAGGGCTAACAGCCGGCCTTCTTCCAGCAGGTCGACACCGTCTTCTCGTGCTTCCTTGGCCTCCGCCTCCGTGTACATGGTTACCCGGGGCGAGTCAAACTCGATGTCGGTTGGGATGATCGCCTCGGAACCATACACGAGGAAGAAAGGAGTGAAACCGGTTGACTTGTTTGGGGTAGTGCGCAGACTCCAGAGGACAGCCGGCAGCTCATCGAGCCAACAGCCGGCTGAACGCTCCAGAGGTACGACCAGTCGGGGCTTGATGCCGGAGAGGATGAGGCCGTTGGCTCGCTCGACCTGGCCGTTTGACTGCGGGTGGCGACGGACGCTAAGTCCAGCCGGATACCTTGGGCTGTGCAGAAACGTCCCAAGGCTCCTTTGGCAAGATTCGTGCCATTGTCCGTGATGATGCTGTGTGGCACGCCGTACCGAGTTGTTATGTCTTCGATGAATGTAACAGCAGTTGGCCCATTCAGCTTCTTGATCGGCTTTGCCTCAATCCACTTGGTGAATTTGTCCACGGCGACGAGCAAATGCGTCATGCCGCCGCGCGCCGTCTTAAATGGGCTCACCATGTCCAGTCCCCAAACGGCGAAGGGCCAGGTGAGGGGAATGGTCTTGAGTGCCGAAGCCGGCATGTGTTGCTTGGAGCTGAAGAGTTGGCACCCTTTGCAATATTTAACTAATTCTTTGGCATCATCCAAAGCAGTTGGCCAGAAGAAACCATGGCGGAAAGCTTTGGCGACGAGTGATCTTGAAGCTGCATGGTGGCCGCATTCTCCTTGGTGAATGTCTCTGAGGATTGCAATGCCCTTCTCTTGCTCGACGCACCGTTGGAGGACTCCAGTGACACTGCGCTTGACGAGTTCTCTGTTGACGATTGTGTATGCTCCGGCTCGACGTTGGACTTGTCTTGCCCCTGCTTCGTCAGCCGGCAGATCTTGGTTTACTAGGAAGTTGAGGATGGACTGAGCCCATGATGGAGCCACGACTTCTTCTACTGCCAATGTGGCTACTGCCACCAGGGTGGGCAGGCTGGTGGTGAAATGCTGGAGTCGGCCGCCGGCTGTTGTGCTGGTGCAGTCCCCGGGCCGGCTACTACAGTCCCCGAGCCGGGTGTGGCAGTCCCCGAGCCGGGTGCCGAAGTCCCCGGGCCGACTACTGAAGTCCCAGGGTCGCCTGCTTGGTTCTTCGAGCCGAACCCGGCCGCGTCGGGGTCAGGCGGTACGAAAATGGAATCGGACTCTGGAGACGGCTTGATGGACGGCTTGAGGAGGCGTTGTAGAGCGACGCCGGTTGGTATTGCTTGCCGAGTGGAGCCTATTCGAGCCAGGGCATCGCCTGGCTCGTTGTCGGCTCGCGGTACGTGGAGGAATTCGCATCCTTCAAAATACCCGCTGATCTGCTGAACAAGGAAGCGGTAGCTTGCCATATTTGCGTCCTTGGCATCCCAGTCGCCGGATGATTGCTGGACCACCAAGTCCGAGTCGCCATAACATAGGATCCGGCGAATGCCGAGTTCTTTGGCAAGCCGGAGCCCGTGTATGAGCGCCTCGTACTCGGCCATGTTATTGGAGGCGGCAAAGTGAATCTGCAGCGTGTATCTGAGCTTGTCACCTTCGGGAGAGGTAAGGACGACGCCGGCTCCCAAGCCGGTGCGCATCTTGGACCCATCAAAGTGCATGCACCAATGGGTGGAGTCGGGAGCCGGCGGGAGGTACTGGGTCTCGGCCCAGTCGATGAGGAAGTCGGCCAGTGCTTGGGACTTGATGGCGGTGCGGGGCTGGTAGAAGATTGTATAAGGGGCCAGCTCGATGGCCCATTTCGCCACCCGGCCGGATGCGTCCCGGCTGCCTATGATCTCGGCCAGCGGGGCGGTGCATACGACCGTGACGGGATGCTCTTGAAAGTAGGGCTTCAGCTTCTTGGCGGTGAAGTACACGCCGTAACACATCTTCTGGTAGTGCGGATAGTTCTGCTTTGAAGCGGACAGCACCTCGCTCAAATAATACACCGGCCTCTGGACCGACTGGGCTCGGCCTTCTTCTGGGCGTTGGACTACGATGACGGTGCTGACCACCCGGCTGGTTGCGGCAATGTAAAGGAGCATGGGCTCTTTCTCAGTCGGCGCCGCTAGGACGGGCGGTGTGGCCAGCATCTTCTTCAGCTCGTGCAAAGCTTGGTTGGCCTGGTCGTTCCACTCGAAGTGAGTGCTCTTCTTCATGAGGCGGTAGAGGGGGAGAGCTTTCTCTCCGAGCCGGCTGATGAAGCGGTTCAAGGAGGCCAAGCATCCGGTGAACTTTTGGATGTCTCGAAGCTTGGTGGGGATCGCCATTCTCTCGATGGCCTTGATCTTCACCGAGTTGCATTCGATGCCGCGTTCGGAGACCAGGAAGCCTAAGAGCTGGCCGGCTGGCACTCTAAACACGCATTTCTCGGGGTTGAGCTTGATTTGGAACCGGCGTAGGTTCTCAAACGTTTCTTTGAGGTCTCCCAGGAAGGTGCCGCGCTTCTCTGTCTTCACCACAATGTCGTCCACGTAGACATGAGCGTTTCTGCCGAGTTGCTTGAGGAGGCACTTCTGCATGCAACGCTGAAAAGTGGCACCGGCATTTCTTAAGCCGAATGTCATAGTCAGGTAGCAGAAGGCTCCAAATGGCGTGATGAAGGTGGTCTTCAGGCGGTCGTCCGGATCTAGCTTTATCTGGTGATATCCTGAGTAAGCATCCAAGAAACTCAACAGCTCGCATCCGGCCATGGAGTCTATCACTTGGTCGATCCTCGGCAGGGCAAAGGGATCTTTGGGGCAAGCGTTGTTGAGGCTCGTGTAGTCTATACACATGCGCCACTTGTTGTTCTTCTTTAGCACGAGGACCGGGTTGGCGAGCCACTCTGGAAAGAAAACTTCCATAATGAAGCCGGCTGCCAGAAGCCGGGCTATCTCCTCTCCCACAATCCTGCGTTTCTCCTCCGACAGTCGGCGAAGGGGTTGTTTGACTGGCTTTGCGTCTTCTCAGACGTGTAGTTTGTGCTCGGCGAATTCCTTCGGGATGCCCGGCATGTCCTTAGGGGACCATGCAAAGATGTCCCGATTCTCACGGAGGAAATCGGCGAGCTCGCCTTCCTATTTGTTGTTTAGGTTTGCCCCGATGACGGCAAACCTCTCTGGGTGCTCGGGGTCAAGAGGTATCTTCTTCGTCTCCTTGGCCGGCTGGAAAGATCCTTGGGCATCATGCTCCTGGGGATCGGGGGACACGGCTGACTGCTTGCCGGCTATGGCCACGACTCGGTCCAACATCTTCTTTTCTTCGACAATCACAAGGGACTCGGCCAGCCGGCTGCTGGCTGCTGCACACTCAGAGGACTTCTTATAATCGCCGGCTACGGTGATGACGCCTTTGGTGCTTGGTATCTTCATCTTGAGGTATGCATAGTGGGGAACTGCCATGAATTTGGCCAAGGCAGGTCGGCCAAGCAACGCGTGGTAGGGGCTCTCCAGGTCCACCACTTCAAACCATATTGCTTCCCGGCGGAAATGCTCCTTGTCCCCAAAGAGTACATCAATCTTGATCTTGCCAATGGGGGCGCAGGACAGGTCGGGTACGATGCCATGGAACACTGTCCGAGTAGGCGTGAGTTGCTTCGTCTTGACATTTAGCTTCTCCAGGGTGTCACGGTACAGGATGTTGATGCTGCTCCCGCCGTCAATCAGCACGCGGGAGAAGCGGGCAGCGCGTCTGTCCGTCGCGAGGGTGGCTTCCAGGACCAACGCATAAGAGCCGGGAGACGGCATCACCTATGGATGGTCGGCCTGGCTCCAGCTGATGGGTTTTTCTAACCAATGCATGTGTCCGGCGGGGTTGGCAGCGACCACGCTGACTTCCTGGTTCTCTCGGCGTTTGCTGCGCCGGTCTTCGGGCTGGCTTGTAAAGACGATGTAGGTTGCTTGCTCATCGAGGAATTCGTCGTGCACGGCCCTGACTGCGGGCCGAGGGGCTGGAGGCGGCGGGGCCGGAGGTGGCGGGCCGGGAGGCGGAGGCGGCGCGAGCCCTTCGCCTTTGGAGATTCGGGTGAGCCAATGGCACTTCTGGGTTGTGTGGTTGGACGGCTTCGCGCCGCTATGGAATTTTCACGGGGCGTCGAGAGTTTGCTCGTAGGAGAAGGCCGGCTGCCAAGCCGGCCGGCCGCCCTTGGGCTTCTTGGGCGCGGGTCGCCCTTCAGGCAGCGCGTCTTCGACTGTGGCCACCTGCCGACTGGCGGGAGGTGGCGCGGGGTCCTTGCGCTTGTGGTCTTTCGAGTGTGGGCGTCAGCCGGAATCCCCAGCCGGCGTCTTGGGCGCCGGGTTGAGTACTTTTCCGGACGCGTCTACCCGAAGCTCGGTCTTCATTGAGGAGTCGGCGGTGGCGTACTTGTCCGCTATGTCCAGAAGCTCGTCGAGGGTAGTCGGCTCATTGCAGAGGAGCTTGCGCTTGAGGAGGGTACCTTCTCGGCACCCAGCGGTGAAGTATTCGATGGCTTGCACCTCGTGCACCCCCTCGCAAGAATTGCGGAGCTCGGCCCAACGCGTGAGGTAGTCGCGAGCGGACTCGGCTGGGCCCTGTACGCACAGGGAGAGCTGCCTGGGCTTGGGGGCCCGCTTGTATGTGTTGGTGAAGTTGCGGATGAAAGCTTCGGTGAAATCTAGCCAGCTGTTAATGCTGAGAGGCTTGAGGCTGTTGAGCCAGGTCCGCGCCGTGCCTTGCAGCATAAGGGGCACGTACTTCACGGCAACGCGCCGGTTGCCGTTGGCTATGCTGACCGCCGTGGAGTAGTCGACCAACCAATCTTCCGGCTTCACGGAGCCGTTGTACTTGGGTGTGTCTCTTGGGAGCGAGAACTCTTTGGGGAAAGGTTCATCGCGGATGCGGGGGCCGAAACAAGGCGGGCCGACATCATCTTCTTCTTCCAGCGCTAGGGATCGCGCCAGGCGGTCGATCCGATGGCGGGCGTCGTTCTCGCCGACTCCTTCGCGGCGACCTAGTCGGCCGCTGAGAGTCGGGTGCGCCACTGGCGGCGGGGTGGGATATCTCTCTCCACGGGGTCGAGGCGGAGGCGGGTTGCCCCGCCATTCCATGGCTCGGGGATGGCCGTCCGCGTCTCGCTCGATGGAGATTCGGGTCCGGCTTCGGCTGGCAGCCGGCTCTTTGTCGCGCCGCCCGCGGTCTCTGCCCGCAGTCGGCGTCCGGGACGTCGCGCCGTGATCTCGGCGCGGGGGAGGGCTTTCCGTGCGGGCGTCGGCTTCGTGCCGCTGCGCGGCTGCATCGATCAGCTGCTGGATGCGCCGGGTCATGTGGGGGAGTTCTTCGGCCTCCAAGCCGTCCAACTCGTCCACGGCCACCTGGGCGGCACGCAAGTTCTCGAGCGGAGTGGCATAGACTGGGCGGTCGACTCCCAGCACGTCGGCGATGACGGTGCCGCATTGCTTGACAATGCCGGTCCGGCTTGGCCCGCCCGGGGCCGGCGTACCGAAGGCGGCGCGGTCATCTTCGCGCTGGTAGGCCTCAGTGAGGAGTCTCACAGAAGCTAGCCTCCAGCCCTCTACGAGGAGGGCGAGGCGGCGAGCTCCAGTGCTTCAGCGTCAGCGTCGGCCGGAAGGGGGATGGACAAGTCGTGGACCGCCGCGTGTGGGGCGTCGTGGGCGCTCTCATCAGCAGCGCCGTCGTGGCCGATGACCATCACCTTGGTGGCGACAGCGTCGCAGCTATCGGCTCGGGAAGCGAGTCGTTGTAGATCGCGACATTGGTGGGGAAGGTGTCAAAGGAGGCCGTGCCGGGGTCGACAGGCATCGGGTCGGTGGAGCCAACCGACTCCAGGTCCACAGCGGGCTCGCTGGAGACATGGAGATGGCCGAGTAGGTTGGCGAGGTGGTCGGTGCCCGCATCGGAGGTGAGCTCGTCGGAGAGGAGGGTTTCGCCGAGGAGATTGGCGAGGCTGCTGGCCGCGCAGATGCTGGTGACGCCTTGCAGCGCGTCGTGGCAAGCACCATCGGGCGTGCCGGGCTGACTACGCTCGCGGGGGAGAAAGAGGGTTCCCGTCCAGAACAGGTTTCCAGACGATGGTGCACCTGGCCCCATGGTGGGCGCCAAATGTCGGGTGGTAGGTGCGACATATGCCAACGGGTGGCTTATCGTTGTGGGAGCCAGTAAGACGTCGCCGGTGCCTGGAAACGGGATGAGGCGAAGGCATGCACGCCGGCGAATCTTACCCAGCTTCGGGGCTCTCCGTGGAGATAACACCCCTACTGCTGCTCTGCGGGGTCTCCGCATGATCACTAGATGGACAAGTAGCTACACAATGCTCCTTGAGCTGTTTGGTGGGAGGAGGAAGAAGGGCACGGCTAGCTTGCTTCTTCTCCCTATGTGGTGTCTAAAGCTAGCTGGGGGTCCAACCCTTGGCATGGGTGTCCCGGGGGGTTTATATAGGCCTACCCCCCGGGGATACAATGGTAATCCGGCTGGGCGTGGGGCCCAGCCGTCTATGTCTTCGCTCTCCGGCTTCTTCGCCGGCTGCTGGGGCCCGTCGGCTGGTGGGTCCCGCCGGCTGCCGGCTCCCTGGTCGACAGGCAGGCCCCACTGTCCAGGGCCTTGTCGGTGGCTGGTTACTGTTGCTCAATCTTGGTGACGAGGGCTTCGCCGAGGTATGCATGGCTAGAGTGCTGCCGTCCGGCGGGTGGCCACTGTAGCCTCACCGCGTCTTGTCTCCTTAATGGGGCGTCTCCTTCGAGGGGGTGGCAAGCCGGCTGGAGAGGGCCGGCTCTGTCTCAGGCCGACTGGGGGAGGCCAGGCCGCCTTCAGGTGTCTCTCTGCCTGAAGGGGCCCACCGCCTATGGGCCGTACTGGTAACCCGTCGTGGATGACATCAGGGTCAGTGTGGCAACAGTGCCGCGCCGGACGGGTCATGGCCACCCGTACGGCGCACTGTGCCAGGCGGGCTCCGGGATTCGGGGGTGGCAGGCTTCACTGTAGCCACGCCCCGTCTCATTGCCGCTAGGTGGATGCAAACTTTGAGGGTACGGTCTCGACCGCTTTATGGGAGCCGGCTTCCTGGAGTCGGCCTCCTCGTGGCCGGCTTCTCGAAGTCGGCCCTCCCGTGGCTTTCTTCATGAGGGCTAAAGTCGGGCCGCCTTCCAATAGCCGGCATGGGAGACAGCCGGCCAGGGGAAGGCGGCCCTATGTCTTGGATTCTTGAGAGCCGGACGGGCTCGTAATTTTTTCAGAAGGGCCAGGGGAAGCCGGCTAGGCTACCCATGGCTATTTACTCCGACAGGGAGGATTGCTCTCCACTCGGTAGGATTTCTTAAACTTAGGCGAGTACGAGACTACAACTAAGCCCTCGAGTGGGAGGATTGCTCTCCACTCGGTAGGATTTTTTAAACTTAGGCGAGTACGAGACTGCAGCTAAGCCCCCGAGTGAGAGGATTGCTCTTCACTTGGTAGGATTTTTTAAACTTAGGCGAGTACAAGACTACAGCTAAGCCCCCGAGTGGGAGGATTGCTCTCCACTCAGTAGGATTTTTAAACTTAGGCGAGTACAAGACTGCAGCTAAGCCCATGAGTGGGAGGATTGCTCTCTACTTGGTAGGATTTTTTAAACTTAGGCGAGTACGAGACTGCAGCTAAGCCCCCGAGTGAGAGGACTGCTCTTCACTTGTAGGATTTTTTAATCTTAGGCGAATCGGATTCGCAGCTAAGCCCCCGAGTGACAGGCTTGCTCTTCACTTGGTAGGATTTTGTTTTTGAAACTTAGGCGAATCGGATTCGCGGCTAAGCCACAGAGTGAGAGGCTTGCTCTTCACTTGGTAGGATTTTGTTTTTGAAACTTAGGCGAATCGGATTCGCGGCTAAGCCACCGACTGAGGGATTTTGGAGACATGTATAAGTAATAACAATCATTTAGGAGACTGAAAAGCTATGTCTTTGATAAACAAACTGAAAGGTACTTCTTATTACATCTCGACGGTCTGAATGCTTAAGTGTTAAAATGGCGGAGAAGCTCCGCATTCCAAGCGCGTGGCTCGTCTTTCTTGTGTTCCACATCGTACAGGTGATATCCTCCATTGTGGAGCACTTTGGTGATGATGAAGGGACCTTCCCAAGCGGGAGCAAGCGTGTGTGGACGTTGCTGATCCACTCGGAGAACCTGGTCCCCTTCCTCAAATGCTCGACCTCTTACGTTCCTAGCGTCGAACCGACGAAGGTCTTGATGATAAATGGTCGATCTGATCAGGGCCATCTCTCTTTCTTCTTCCAAAAGATCAACAACATCTTGTTGGGCTTGTTCTGCTTCTGCCTCTGAGAAAGGCTCCACTCACGGGGCATTATGGAGTAAATCAGTCGGCAGCACGACTTCGGCTCCAGAAACCATGAAGAAGGGAGTCCGGCCAGTCGACCGATTTGGCGTTGTTCTCAGACCCACAGTACTGATGGTAACTCATCTACCCAGGCACCAGCTGCATGCTTGAGGTCTTGCATCAATCTGGGCTTCAACCCTTGTAAGATCAAACCATTTTCTCTTCCTGCTTGTCCATTCGACTGAGGGTGAGCGACTGAAGCATAGTCGACCTGGGTGCCCTGGGAAGCGCAGAAAGCTCTGAACTCATCTAAATCAAAGTTTGAACCATTGTCTGTGATGATGCTGTGCGGGAGTCCATATCTGAATTTTAACTCTCTGATGAAGCTGACGGCGGTTCTTGAATCGAGGTTCTTGATGGGTTTGGCTTCAATCCATTTAGTGAACTTATCGACTGCAACAAGCAGGTGGGCGAAACCACTTCTGCCAGTCCTCAAGGGTCCAACCATATCCAACCCCCAAACAGCAAATGGCCAGACGAGTGGAATGGTCTTCAAAGCTGAAGCGGGCTTGTGAGACATGTTGGAGTAGAACAGGCAGCCCTCACACTTGTCGACTATTTCCTTTGCCATTTCATTTGCTCGCGGCCTGTAAAAACCTGCTCGGTATGCTTTGGCCACGATTGTCCGAGAGGACGCATGGTGACCACAGGTCCCCGAGTGGATATCATTAAGAATCATTCGACCCTCCTCTGGGGTAATGCATCGTTGGGCAACTCCAGTCACACTCTCCCTGTACAGTCGACCACTTATCACAGTGAAGGCTTTGGATCGACGGACAATCTGTCGTGCTTCATCTTCGTCTTCTGGAAGTTCTTTCCTGAGAATATATGTGATATACGGCACTGTTCAGTCAGGAATGACAACCAAAACTTCCATGATTAGGTCGACCACGGCTGGGATTTCAACTTCAGTCGGATCAGTAGAACTCTTAGGTTGCGGGGGCTCTTCTGTGAAGGGATCCTCTTGAACTGATGGTGTGTGAAGATGCTCCAAGAACACATTGCTGGGAATGGGCTCCCGCTTGAAACCTATTTTTGTCGGGTCATCCGCTGCCTGGTTCTTCAGTCGGGGAATGTGGTGGAGCTCTAGCCCTTCAAACTTCTTTTCTAACTTTCACACTGCATTGCAATAACCAGTCATAGCTGGGCTTCTGACGTCCCACTCCTTCATCACTTCGTTGACCACCAAATATGAGTCGCCGTAGACCATTAGGCGACGGACATCGAGTGAAATGGCCATTCGCAACCCATATAGAAGTACTTCGTACTCATCTTCATTATTGGAGGAATCAAAGTGAATCTAAAGGACATAACTGAGTTTGTCGCCTCGCGGGGATACCAGAACTACTCCAGCGCTAGAACCACTCAACATCTTGGATCCATCAAAGAACATAGTCCAATGTTCCGAGTGAACATGAGTCGATTGCTGCTATTCGATCCACTCAACGAGGAAATCTGTTATTGCCTGGGACTTGATTGCTTTCTTTGCCTCCAACTTGATATCCAACGGAAGGAGTTCAATAGCCCATTTTGCCACTCGACCAGTTGCATCTCTGATGTTCAGAATTTCTGACAGTGGAGCATCGCTGACGACTGTGATAGAGTGATCTGAGAAATAATGTGCAACCTTCTTCGTGGTCAAGTAAATTCCATAGACAAGCTTCTGATAATGCGGATATCTCTCCTTGGATGGAGTTAAGACTTCAGAAATATAGTACACTGGGTGTTGAACCTTATAGGCTTTACCTTCTTCTTCCCGCTCGACCGTGAGTACTGTACTGACAACTTGTCCAGCGGCTGCAATATAAAGCAGTAAAGGCTCTTTGCTGATTGGAGCAGCGAGCACCGGCTGGGTGGAAAGCAGGGTTTTGAGCTCTGCAAATGCTGCGTCAGCTTCAGGAGTCCACTCAAACTTATCAGATTTCTTCATCAATCGGTAAAGAGGCAATGTATTTTCACCGAGACAAGAGATGAATCGACTCAAGGTATCCAAACAACCAGTAAGCTTCTGAACGTCGTGTATGCGCACATGGCTTTTCATTCGGAGTATTGCGCCAACTTTATCTGGGTTTGCATCGATACCACGTTCGGAAACGAGGAAACCGAGTAACTTTCCACCTGGAACTCTGAATGTACGCTTCGACGGGTTAAGCTTGATATCATATCTTCTCAGATTGGCAAAGGTTTCAGCGAGGTCAGTCAGCAGGTCAAAACCTTTACGTGACTTAACCACGATGCCATCCATGTATGCTTCCACATTCCGGCTGATTTGAGTGAGCAGGCACTTCTGTATCATGCGCATGAATGTGGCACAAGCATTCTTGAGACCAGAAGGCATAATAACATAGCAAAAGCACCCGAATGGGGTGATAAAAGTTGTTTTTATTTCATCGGGTCCATACAGTCGGATCTGATGGTACCCGGAGTACGCGTCCAGAAAGGACAATCACTCACATCCCGCAGTCGAGTCGACTATTTGATCGATGCGGGGGAGAGGGAAGTGATCTTTCAGGTAGGCCTGATTGATATGCTTGAAGTCAATACACATACGGAGTGAATCATCTTTCTTGGGAACCATGATGACGTTGGCGAGCCACTCGGAGTGGTAAATCTCTCGGATGAACTCAGCTGCTAGAAGTCGAGCCATTTCCTCGCCAATTGCCTTTCTTTTATCCACGGCGGACTGTAGGAGATGCTCTTTGACAGGTTTTGCTTTTGGGTCGACTCGCAAACAGTGCTCAGCCAATTCCCTGGGTACACCCGGCATGTCAAAAGGTTTCCATGCAAAGATTTCCCAGTTCTCATGGAGGAACTGGATGAGCGCTTCTTCCTATTTGTTGTCGAGTGTTGTTGAAATATGAGTCGGAGCAGCATTGGGATCAGTCGGGTGTATATGAACTGACTTTGTTTCACCAGATGACTTAAATGTAGATTCTGAAGCAGGCTTCTTAGCTCTCAACAAATCACTCGGATCTGCAGACTTCTTATATTCTTCCATTTCTATTGTTGCCATCTGTTCATCAGCAATCTTCGAGCCCTTTTGGAAGCACTCTTCTGCTCGCTGCCGATTACCAGTGACTGTAATCACGCCCCTAGGGCCAGGCATCTTGAGTTTGAGGTACACGTAACATGGTCAAGCCATGAAACGAGCATACACAGTTCTGCCCAGGATAGCATGATAGGCACTGTGAAAATACACAACTTCAAATGTCAACTTTTCCTTACGGTAATTCTTTGAATCACCGAAAACCATGTCAAGAGTGATCTGGCCGAGTGAATCGGCTTTATTTCAGGGTATAACTCTGTGGAATCGCATGTTACTCTCGCTGAGCTTGAACATCAGAATGCCCATCCCTCGGAGGATCTCAGCATACAAAATGTTCAAATCACTGTCGCCATCCATCAAGACTTTTGTCAGCCGGATGCCCCTAATGACCGGGTCGACCACCAACGCTTGCCTCTCAGGGGTGGCTACATGTGGCGGGTGTTTGGACTGGTCGAATGTGATGGGAGTCTTTGACCATTTCAGATACATTGTCATTGCCGGAGCAACCATGTTCACTTCTTTGTTGATCACTTTCAGTCGACTTTTACTTTCAATGTCAGCAAAAATCACCAAAGTGGAATTGACAATGGGAAATCCTTCATCATCCTCTTCCTTGTCCTCATCCTTATCGGATTCCTTCTCTTTCTCACTGGGTTGTTTTTCTCGGAACTGCTGAATAAGGACTCGACACTGTCGAGTGTTATGTTTGGGATAAATCAGATTACCCACTTCATCTTTCTTTATATGAATGTGACATGGTAGATCCAACACATCATTCCCTGCTGAATCCCTCACCTTCTTGGGGGTCCAGGGCCCTTTAGGCTTTCCCTTAGATTTTCCTTGGGTTGCGACTGCAACCTCTCCCAGACCCATAGGTTCTGCTTTGCGCTTCTGCTTCCGATTGGAATTACGTCCTCCAGTGTCCTGACCAACTGGTTTGCCCTTGCCGCTGCGGAGTCGGTCTTCTTCTTTTCCGTTTGCGTACTGAGTGGCTATCTCCATCATTCGGGTCAAGGTCATGTCTCCTGTCTGGCCAAATTTCAGGTTGAGCTCCCGATACCGAACACCCTCCTTGAAGGCGCAAACTGCTTGATGCCGAGACACATTCCCCACAGTGTGATGCAAAGTGGTCCACCTTTGGATGTAATCCCTCAGAGTTTCATTCGGTTTTTGCATGCAGTGTTGCAATTCTATCAATCCTGCTGGTCGTTTGCACGTGCCCTCAAATGTTCTTACGAACACTCGAGCCAACTCCTCCTAGCTGATTATACTGCCCGGAGCCAACTGATTTAACCAAGCTCTAGCTGACCCTTCAAGCATCAGGGGAAGGTGCTTCATGGCCACCTCATCGTTTCCTCCACCTATCTGCACAGCCACTAGGTAGTCCTCAAGCCAGGTGTCAGGCTTCGATTCACCAGTGAACTTACTGACTCCAGTCACCAACCTGAAGTTGGGAGGGATCTCTGCAGCCCTGATGGCTCTGCTAAAACACTCGGGACCAGAAACATGCACTTTGCTTCCAGTCGGGCGATCTCTGTCTTGCCCTTCTCTGTGTGCTCGATTCCTGTCCACCAAACCTTGCAGAAAAATTGACCTTGCATCAAACTCTGGTTCTCTTGGGTCGACTGGCCTCCTCCGCTCTTTGTTGTACGGGCGCCTATCATCATAATTCTAGGGCACATATGATTCGCCCCTCGGAGGAGGTGTAGGCACTCGATGGCGGTCATCAGGGTCGAGCCGATGATCGTGCTGCTCATGGTTCTGACCCAAGTATTGCCCTTGGCGATGCCCTCGTCCCTCATGCCGCGGAGGCGATCTTGGGCTGTGAGCCGACTGAACTATGTCAGCCACCACAAATCTGCTATGAATTCTGTTACGTGATTGAGACACTGTAGTGTTCTGCTCTCCTGCTGCCCGTAGCAGCACTCTGATCTACATCAAACCCCTTCCAGCTTATGACTGGGATGGCTGAATAGATTCTACTATGCGGGTTGCGACTGTAAGGTTTTGAATCGGAGTGTGGTATACCAATGGTTCAGGCGAGAACAACTGCCGCTGCTGTCGACTGGATTCAGGGATCTACCACCGAGCGCGTTCGTCGAGTGCATGCTGAAGGTTCTCCAGTCAAGTGCGCTCAGTCATAGTGGCCAAATGCGCCGCCTCCACGGCCCAAGCTTCAGAAGTCTCTCCGACAACGGGTGTGTTGAGCTCCTCCATGTTGCGGCGGTGAAGTTCCTCCCTCTGCTGAGAAGAAATGGTTTCGGGGTGGTAATCCTCGTGAACGCGCGACGGATCGCCACCGCCGTCATCGCCGCCGTTGCAATGCATGCCAGGCGGGCTGCATGGCGTGTCGACCATCAGGACCTCTGCTGTGGGGTCGCTATTTTCGCACTCGGATAGGGTCTCGACGGAGCCAGCCGACAGACCAAACAGGTCGTAGAGAGATTTGTCAGGCTCGATTGCCACGACTTGAGGGGTGGCCGACTGACGTGCCACCGCATGCCTCGCCCACCGCTGAAGCCATGACCGACCGGACCACTTGTGACGGTGAATAGCAGGCAACAAAGACACCGTGGGAGCCGACAGATACTGGGTCGACGGCTACCGCAGAAGGACGTCGCGAACGCACGCGCGAAAGTGCGTCGCCCCGCGGACGGGAAGTGCCTCGACGTCGAGGGGACCTTCCTGAAGCCAGGCAGAGTCGTCGGCGATGAAAACAAGAGCGCCGAGACGGATCTTGCGGCCCTCAGCCAAACCTCCACCGGAAACCACGATGATAGGACTCGGAGAAATCACAACCTCACCGGAAAGCCGCTAGGACACCTGCCCCACGGTGGGCGCCAACAGCCGTGGTTCTAAGTCTGACAGTAGAATGGGGGTAGGTATGAGGAGGCAAGATCCTAGCTACGGTGAAGTTGTGCATGCAAGAATTATGAGTTCAGGCCCTTCTCAGAGGAAGTGACAGCCCTACATCTCGGTGCCTGGAGGCTGGTCGATTGGATTATGCGTGAAGTTACAGGGGGTGCGAACCCCTGTGCCCGAGGAGGGGGTGGCTTATATAGAGTGCGCCAGGACCCTAGCCATCCCATGTTACACACGGTTCAATGTACATTGATACGTCTCCAACGTATCTATAATTATTGATTGCTCCATGCTATTATGTTATCTGTTTTGGATGTTAATGGGCTTTACTTTACACTTTTATATCATTTTGGGACTAACCTATTAACCGGAGGCCCAACCCAAATTGCTGTTTTTTTGCCTATTTCAGTGTTTCGCAGAAAAGAAATATCAAACGAAGTCCAAACAGAATGAAACCTTCGGGAACGTGATTTTCTCAACAAACGTGATCCACGAGACTTGGAGTGGGCGTCAAGAAACAATCGAGGAGGCCACGAGGCAGGGGGCGCACCTACCCCCTGGGCGCCCTCCACCCTCGTGGGCCCCTCGTTGCTCCACCGACCTACTTCTTCCTCCTATATAAGTCCACGTACCCCGCAAACATCCAGGAACACCGCGAAAACCTAATTCCACCACCGCAACCTTCTGTACCCGAGAGATCCCATCTTGGGGCCTTTTCCAGAGCTCCGCTGGAGGGGGCATTGATCTCAGAGGGCCTCTACATCAACTCCATGGCCTCTCTGGTGATGTGTGAGTAGTTTACTTCAGACCTTCGGGTCCATAGTTATTAGCTAGATGGCTTCTTATCTCTCTTTGAATCTCAATACAAAGTTCTCCTAGATCTTCTTGGAGATCTATTTGATGTAATCTTCTTTTGCGGTGTGTTTGTCGAGATCCGATGAATTGTGGGTTTATCATCAAGTTTATCTATGAACAATATTTGAATCTCCTCTGAATTCTTTTATGTATGATTGGCTATCTTTGCAAGTCTCTTCGAATTATCAGTTTGGTTTGGCCTACTAGATTGATCTTTCTTGCAATGGGAGAAGTGCTTAGCTTTGGGTTCAATCTTGCGGTGTCCTTTCCCAGTGACAGCAGGGGCAGCTAAGCACGTATTGTATTCTTGCCATCGAGGATAAAAAGATGGGGTTTATATCATATTGCATGAGTTTATCCCTCTACATCATGTCATCTTACTTAAAGCATTACTCTGTTCTTATGAACTTAATACTCTAGATGCATGCTGGATAGCGGTCGATGTGTGGAGTAATAGTAGTAGATGCAGAATCGTTTCGGTCTACTTGTCACGGACATGATGCCTATATACATGATCATACCTAGATATTCTCATAACTATACTCAATTCTATCAGTTGCTCGACAGTAATTCGTTTACCCACCGTAATACTTATGCTCTTGAGAGAAGCCACTAGTGAAACCTATGGACCCGGTGTTTATCTTCCATCATATTAATCTTCCAACACTTAGCTATTTCTATTGCCGTTTATTTTACTTTGCATCTTCATTTCTCTTTATCATAAAAATACCAAAAATATTATCTTATCATATGTATCAGATCTCACTCTCGTAAGTGACCGTGAAGGGATTGACAACCCCTTTATCGCGTTGGTTGCGAGGTTCTTATTTGTTTGTGTAGGTGTGTGGGACTCGAGTGCGATCTCCTACTAGATTGATACCTTGGTTCTCAAATACTGAGGGAAATACTTACGCTACTTTACTGCATCACCCTTTCCTCTTCAAGGGAAAACCAACGCAGTGCTCAAGAGGTAGCAAGAAGGATTTCTGGCGCCGTTGCCGAGGAGATTCGCGCCAAGTCAAGTCAAGATTTGACTCTCGGCAACGAGCCATTTCAGGCACCATTGCCGGGGAGTCTACGCACAAGTTAAGACATACCAAGTACCCATCACAAACTCTTATCCCTCGCATTACATTATTTGCCATTTGCCTCTCGTTTTCCTATCCCCCACTTCACCCTTGCCGTTTTATTCGCCCTCTCTTTTTCCGTTCGCCTATTTTTCGCATGCTTTTTGTTTGCTCATGTGTTGGATTGCTTGCTTATCTCGATGGCCCAAGACAATACTAAATTGTGTGACTTCGCCAGTACCAGCAACAATGATTTTCTTAGCACTCCGATTGCTCCTCTTACCGATGTTGAATCTTGTGAAATTAAAGCTGCTTTATTGAATCTTGTCATGAAAGATCAATTCGACGGCCTTCCCAGTGAAGATGTCGCTACCCATCTAAATTAAATTACCATATGAATATATTATGAGAGCCACTTATGGATTGCATACCAAAGATGGCAATACCTAGATCTATCTTTGCTTTTATGCCTAGCTAGGGGCGTTAAACGATAGCGCTTGTTGGGAGGCAACCCAATTTTATTTTTATTCCTTGATTTTTGATCCTGTTTAGTAATAAATAATTTATCTAGCCTCTGTTTTGGTTGTGTTTAATTAGTGTTTGTGCCAAGTAGAACCGTTGGGAAGACTTGGGGAAAGTCTTTTTGATCTTGCTGTAAAAAACAGAAACTTTAGCGCTCACGAGAATCACTGCCATTTTTATTTGGAAGGTGATATTTAGTTAATTCTTTTTGAAGATAATTAATAGATAAATTCCTCACTTCCATCAATTTATTTTAGAATTTTTGGGGTGACAGAAGTTGCGTTAGCTACAGATTACTACATACTGTTCTGTTTTTGACAGATTCTGTTTTTCGTGTGTTGTTTGCTTATTTTGATGAATCTATGGCTACTAAAAGAGTTTATAAACCATAGAGAAGTTGGAGTAAAGTAGTTTTAACACCAATATAAATAAATAATGAGTTCATTACAGTACCTTGAAGTGGTGCTTTGTTTTCTTTCACTAACGGAGCTCACGAGATTTTCTATTTTGAGTTTTGTGTTGTGAAGTTTTCAAGTTTTGGGTAAAGTTTTGATGGATTATGGAACAAAGAGTGGCAGGAGCCTAAGCTTGGGGATGCCCACGGCACCCCAAGGTAAAATTCAAGGACACCAAAAAGCCTAAGCTTGGGGATGCCCCAGAAGGCATCCCCTCTTTCGTCTTCGTCTATCGGTAACTTTACTTGGAGCTATATTTTTATTCACCACATGATATGTGTTTTGCTTGGAGCATCTTGTATGATTTGAATCCTTTATTTTTAGTTTACCACAATCATCCTTGATGTACACACCTTTTGAGAGAGACTCGCATGATTTGAAATTTATTAGAATACTCTATGCGCTTCACTTATATCTTTTGAGCTATATAGTTTTTGCTCTAGTGCTTCACTTCTATCTTTTAGAGCACGGTGGTGGTTTTGTTTTATAGAAACTATTGATCTCTCATGCTTCACTTATATTATTTTGAGAGTCCTTTAGAACAACATGGAAATTTGCTATAATATAAAAACTTTCATAGAAGTGCATTGAATACTATGAGAAGTTTGATACTTGATAATTGTTTTGACATATGGAGATGGTGATATTAGAGTCATGCTAGGTGACTAGTTGTGAATTTTAGAAATGCTTGTGTTGAAGTTTGTGTTTCCCGTAGCACGCACGTATGGTGAACCGTTATGTGATGAAGTCGAAGCATGATTTATTTATTGGTTGTCTTCCTTATGGGTGGCGATCGGGGACGAGCGATGGTCTTTTCCTACCAATCTATCCCTCTAGGAGCATGCGCGTAATACTTTGTTTCGATAACTAATAGATTTTTGCAATAAGTATGTGAGTTATTTATGACTAATGTTGAGTCCATGGATTATACGCACTCTCACCCTTCCACCATTGCTAGCCTCTCTAGTATCACGCAACTTTCGCCGGTACCATAAACCCACCATATACCTTCCTCAAAACAGCCACCATACCTACCTATCATGGCATTTCCATAGCCATTCCGAGATATATTGCCATGCAACTTTCCACCATTCCGTTATTATGACACGCTTCATCATTGTCATATTGCTTGCATGATCATGTAGTTGACATCGTATTTGTGGCAACCCACCATTCATAATTCTTCATACATGTCACTCATGCATCATTGCACATCCCGGTACACTGCCGGAGGCATTCACATAGAGTCATATTTTGTTCTAAGTATTGAGTTGTAACTCTTGAGTTGTAAGTAAATAAAATGTGATGATCATCATTATTAGAGCATTGTCCCAAGTGAGGAAAGGATGATGGAGACTATGATTCCCCCACAAGTTGGGATGAGACTCCGGACGAAAAAAAGAGAAAAGAGGCCAAAAAAAAGAAAGAAGACCCAAAAATAAGAGAAAAAGAGAGAAGGGACAATGCTACTATCCTTTTTCCACACTTGTGCTTCAAAGTAGCATCATGTTCTTCATATAGAGAGTCTCCTATGTTGTTATTTTCATAAACTAGTGGGAATTTTCCATTATAGAACTTGGCTTGTATATTCCAATGATGGGCTTCCTCAAAATGCCCTAGGTCTTCGTGAGAAAGCAAGTTGGATGCACACCCACTTAGTTTCTTTTGTTGAGCTTTCATATACTTATAGTTCTAGTGCATCTTTTGCATGGCAATCCCTACTCACTCACATTGATATCTATTAATGGGCATCTCCATAGCCCATTGATACGCCTAGTTGATGTGAGACTATCTTCTCCTTTTTGTCTTCTCCACAACCACCATTCTATTCCACCATAGTGTTATATCCATGGCTCACGCTCATATATTGCGTGAAGATTGAAAAAGTTTGAGAACATCAAAAGTATGAAACAATTGCTTGGCTTGTCATCGGGGTTGTGCATGATTTAAATATTTTGTGTGGTGAAGATAGAGCATAGCCAGACTATATGATTTTGTAGGGATAACTTTCTTTGGCCATGTTATTTTGAGAAGACATAATTGCTTAAGTTAGTATGCTTGTAGTATTATTGTTTTTATGTCAATATTAAACTTTTATCTTGAATCTTTCGGATCTGAACATTCATGCCACAATAAAGAAAAATTACATTGAGAAATGTGTTAGAAAGCATTCCACATCAAAAATTCTCCTTTTATCATTTACCTACTCGAGGACGAGCGGGAATTAAGCTTGGGGATGCTTGATACGTCTCCAATGTATCTATAATTTTTGATTGCTCCATGCTATTACATTATCTATTTTGGATGTTAATGGGCCTTATTTTACACTTTTATATCATATTTGGGACTAACCTACTAACCAGAGGCCCAGCCCAAATTGTTGTTTTTTGCCTATTTTAGGGTTTCGAAGAAAAGGAATATCAAACGGAGTCCAAACGGAATGAAACCTTCGGGAACATGATTTTCTCAACAAAGGTTAACCAGGAGACTTGGAGTGGGCGTCAAGAAACAACGAAGGAAGCCATGAGGCAGGGGGGCACGTCTACCCCCCTAGGCACGCCCTCCACCCTCGTGGGCCCCCCGTTGCTCCACCGACGTACTTCTTCCTCCTATATATATCCACGTAACCCCCTAACATCCAGGAGCACCACGAAAACCTAATTCCACCACTGCAACCTGCTGTACCCGAGAGATCCCATCTCGGGGCCTTTTCCGGAGCTCCACCGGAGGGGGCATTGATCACGGAGGGCCTCTACATCAACTCCATGGCCTCTTCGATGATGTGTGAGTAGTTTACTTCAGACCTACGGGTCCATAGTTATTAGCTAGATGGCTTCTTCTCTCTCTTTGGATCTCAATACAAAGTTCTCCTCGATCTTCTTGGAGATCTATTCGATGTAATCTTCTTTTGCGGTGTGTTTGTTGAGATCCGATGAATTGTGGGTTTATGATCCAGTTTATCTATGAACAATATTTGATTCTCCTCTGAATTCTTTTATGTATGATTGGTTTATCTTTGCAAGTCTCTTCAAATTATCAGTTTGGTTTGGCCTACTAGATTGATCTTTCTAGCAATGGGAGAAGTGCTTAGCTTTGGGTTCAATCTTGCGGTGCTCGATCCCAGTGACAGAAAGGGAAACGACACGTATTGTATTATTTCCATCGAGGATAAAAAGATGGGGTTTATATCATATTGCATGAGTTCATCCCTCTACATCATGTCATCTTCCTTAAAGCATTACTCTGTTCTTATGAACTTAATACTCTAGATGCATGCTGGATAGCGGTCAATGTGTGGAGTAATAGTAGTAGATGCATAATTGTTTCGGTCTACTTGTCTCGGACGTGATGCCTATATACATGATCATACCTAGATATTCTCATAACTATGCTCAATTCTATCAATTGCTCGACAGTAATTCGTTTACCCACCGTAATACTTATGCTCTTGAGAGAAGCCACTAGTGAAACCTATGGCCCCCGGGTCTATCTTCCATCATATTAATCTTCCAACACTTAGTTATTTCCTTTGTCGTTTATTTTACTTTGCATCTTTATTTATCTTTATCATAAAAATACCAAAAATATTATCTTATCATATCTATCAGATCTCACTCTCATAAGTGACTGTGAAGGGCTTGACAACCCCTTTATAGTGTTGGTTGCGAGGTTCTTATTTGTTTGTGTAGGTGCGTGGGACTTCAGCATGATCTCCTACCGGATTGATACCTTGGTTCTCAAAAACTAAGGGAAATACTTACGCTACTTTGCTGCATCACCCTTTCCTCTTCAAGGGAAAACCAACGCAGTGCTCAAGAGGTAGCAGCGTACATCTTTTAAATATTAAAAAGCTCGAACACTTTAATAGTGCAATTTGGTGTCCTGAATATAGCATTATATGCATTGGCTCCAAATCATGTCTTTGGTCAATACTTGAGTTGCCCGTCTCCTGTGCTTGGTACCCTACGTTCTGTCTGATCGGCTAGGGTAGTAAAGGGAGAACTACTGCGATTGTGTTTCCGGTTCACCCGAACAAACACCTCAGTAGAGAAAGCCGAAAACTGACTGTCATGATGCGGCAAGAGCTGGTCAGCTATTTGGTTACTAAGTATAAATCTTTAGCAATTTTTTCTGCATTATGCGGTAGGCCGGCCTCCACCCGGCCGGGCATTCACAACACCTGAGTTCGGATAATCAAACAATACTAGGGGTTGCGCCCGCACTCCCACTATAAAACTCCTATGGCTATGTGAGGGTGATAAAGCCGCATAGTTTGATTGCCTGGTTCACCGCACTAACACCTACTTCACAGACCAGTACGTTGGGTCAAGTGTGTTTAAGTGTTATCCGGAACACCCCCATACTACCTACATGGGGGCTAAAGCCGACGACTGGCCAACTCTCAGATATCATAAGTAGCCGCACAAGAGGAGATTTTTTTAACTAAAATTAGCAATATATCATGCATAAGCCTTGTCTTATGATACATGATTGGACAACATAAATACATTCATTCAAAAATGATGTCCTTCGAACATTGGCCCTCTACAATGCGGGATCCTCTCAGGACATCATCAAAGTACCTCTCTAGTGTGCGATGCTCTTTTCCAGCGGGCGGTCCCTCGGTTGCAAGCTTAACGGCATCCATCTTCACCCATTGCACCTTGATGCGGGCGAAGGCCATCCGCGCACCTTCAATATAGACAGACCGCTTCACGGCATCAAGCCGAGGGCAGGCACTGACTAGCCGCTTGACGAGACCGAAGTAGCTATTGGGCATGGGTTCGGCAGGCCAAAGACAGATTATCAAATCCCCCATGGCCAATTCAGCCACCCTGTGTAGCTCTGTCCATTGCTTCAGCTGGTCGCTGAGGGGCACAGGATGCTCTGGCACAAGGTACTGCGACCAGAACAGCTTCTACATTGAGCTCCCCTCTTCAGCCCGGAAGAACTCCGCGGCATCAGCAACACTCCGGGGCAGGTCCGCAAACACTCCTGGAGAACTCCAAATCCGGGTTAGAAAGATGTACCTTTTCTTCACAAATTTGTTGTACATGTTAAAGGCCTTACCCGCCGCAATTTGCCTTGCCTCCTGGATCTCCCGGACAGCGCTTTGGGCTTTGGCCCGGGCTTCTTGTGCACTTTGGAGTGCCTTGGCAAGTTTGGAATTTTGCTCCGAACTCTTGCGCTCTAAGGACTCGCATTTGCCTATGGCGTCCTTGAGCTCTTGCTGGACTTCCTCCACCCGTGATTCATGTTTAAGGCGGGAGGCTCGTTCCTCCTTCGCCTCCTTCTTGGCCTTGGCCAGCGCACTCTTGAGGGCCTCGACCTCAGACGTGTCAGCTGCAAACATAATTATGAAACTCATTGAGATCATACTTCATAGTTGGCGTCGTTGCAGATGTACTTCGGTATTACTGAAGGAAATATGCCCTAGAGGCAATAATAAAGTTATTATTTATTTCCTTATAATCATGATAAATGTTTATTATTCATGCTAGAATTGTATTTACCGGAAACATAATACATGTGTGAATACATAGACAAACAAAGTGTCACTAGTATGCCTCTACTTGACTAGCTCGTTAATCAAAGATGGTTATGTTTCCTAACCATGAACAGTGAGTTGTTATTTGATTAACGAGGTCACATCATTAGCAGAATGATCTGATTGACATGACCCATTCCATTAGCTTAGCACCCGATCGTTTAGTATGTTGCTATTGCTTTCTTCATGACTTATACATGTTCCTATGACTATGAGATTATGCAACTCCCGTTTACCGGAGGAACACTTTGGGTACTACCAAACGTCACAACGTAACTGGGTGATTATAAAGGAGTACTACAGGTGTCTCCAATGGTCGATGTTGGGTTGGCGTATTTCGAGATTAGGATTTGTCACTCCGATTGTCGGAGAGGTATCTCTGGGCCCTCTCGGTAATACACATCACATAAGCCTTGCAAGCATTACAACTAATATGTTAGTTGTGAGATGATGTATTACGGAACGAGTAAAGAGACTTGCCGGTAACGAGATTGAACTAGGTATTGGATACCGACGAT
>NC_041388.1:399025353-399025715 GCF_002162155.2 Triticum dicoccoides | reverse complement strand
GCTATTGGTTATTGACCAGAGACGTGTCTCGGTCATGTCTACATTGTTCTCGAACCCGTAGGGTCCGCACGCTTAAGGTTACGATGACAGTTATATTATGAGTTTATGCATTTTGATGTACCGAAGGTTGTTCGGAGTCCCGGATGTGATCACGGACATGACGAGGAGTCTCGAAATGGTCGAGGCATAAAGATTGATATATTGGAAGCCTATATTTGGATATCGGAAGTGTTCCGGGTGAAATCGGGATTTTACCGGAATACCGGGAGGGTTACCGGAACCCCCCGGGAGCTATTTGGGCCATAGTGGGCCTTAGTGGAAAAGAGAAGGGGCTGCCCTAGATGGGCTGCGCCCCCCCCCCC